>NC_041388.1:508096853-508106302 GCF_002162155.2 Triticum dicoccoides
GCGGGGGCCCTCCCTGGGCTCCCCGGGCCTCGGGCGGCGGCGGGTTGGCGGCGGTGACGTGGCAGGCGGTGGTTGGCGGCGATGATGATGTCCGGTGCGGTCGGACAATGTCCGGTGCGCAGAGGGGATTTTTAGGGTTAGGAAGGGAGGGGATCCGCGAAATTTTCGGGAGGGCCTTTAAATAGAGGTAGAGGGAGCTAGGAGAGTCCAAATGAGGTGCGGTTTTCGGCCACGCGATCGTGATCGAACGATCTAGATGATGGAGAAGGCTTAGGTGGGGTTTGAGCCAAATTGGAGGGGTGTTGGGCTGCAACACACACGAGGCCTTTTCGGTCCCTCGGTTAACCGTTGGAGTATCAAACGAAGTCCAAATGATACGAAACTTGACAGGCGGTCTACTGGTAGTAAACCAAGGCCGCTTGGCAAGTCTCGGTCCAATCCGGAAAGGTTTAATCCCCACACACAAAAGAAAGCTAGAAATGACCACCGGAGGAGAACGAAGCGCCGGAATGCAAAACAGACAACGGAGAAAAATGCTCGAATGCATGAGACGAACACGTATGCAAATGCAATGCACATGATGACATGATATGAGATGCATGACAACGATAACAACACATGGAGACAAAAACCCGAACCCGAGAAAATAAATAACTTAACACCGGAAACGGCAAGAGTTGGAGTACAAATTGGGAAAGTTACATCCGGGGTGTTACAACACTCCACCACTATGAAAGGATCTCGTCCCGAGATCTAGGACTGAAAGAACGCCGGGTACTCAGAACGGAGGTGATCCTCGCGTTCCCAGGTAGCTTCACGGTCGGAATGGTGTGACCACTTGACTTTGAGAAATTTGATTGACTTGTTGCGAGTCTTGCGTTCAGTCTCTTCAAGAATAGCAACTGGGTGCTCACGATAGGAGAGATCTTCTTGGAGCTCAATGTCCTCGAAGTTGACGGTGCAGTCAGGAGTCTTGAAGCACTTTCGAAGCTGAGAGACATGGAACACGTCATGAACATTTGCAAAGTTTGAAGGAAGCTCGAGTTGATAGGCGAGGTCGCCTCTCTTGCTGATGATCTTGAAAGGTCCCACGTATCTGGGGGCAAGCTTCCCTTTGATACCGAAGCGACGAGTACCTTTCATAGGAGAGACGCGGAGGTAAACATGATCTCCGATCTCGAAAGCCAAATCACGGTGCTTACTATCATAGTAGCTCTTCTGACGGGATTGGGCTGCTTTGAAGTTATCACGAATGACTTTGCACATTTCCTCTGCCTCTGTGATTAAGTCATTACCCAAAAGCTGATGTTCACCGGTTTCAGACCAGTTGAGAGGGGTACGGCACTTCCTGCCATACAGAATTTCAAATGGGGCCTTGCCCGAACTTGCTTGAAAACTGTTGTTGTAGGAGAATTCAGCATAAGGAAGACAATCCTCCCATTTCATGCCGAAGGAGATCACACAAGCCCTGAGCATATCTTCAAGAATCTGGTTGACACGCTCAACTTGACCGCTAGTTTGAGGATGGAAAGCTGTGCTGAAGCGGATGTTGGTGCCCATGGCCTTCTGAAAAGAATCCCAAAACTTTGAGGTAAAGATGCCGCCACGGTCTAAAGAGATCACTTGTGGAATACCGTGCAGAGAGACAATACGAGAGGTATAGAGTTCCGCCAATTGAGCTGCAGTGATCGACTCCTTGATAGGTAGAAAATGAGCCACTTTGGTGAGTTTGTCGATGACAACGAATATAGCATCATTGCCACGCTTGGACTTTGGAAACCCAGTCATGAAGTCCATTTCAATGTGGTCAAACTTCCATTCTGGAATGGCAAGAGGTTGGAGGAGACCCGCTGGCCTTTGGTGTTCTGCCTTCACTCTTCTGCAGACATCACATTCATTCATGAATTGAGCGATCTCGCGCTTCATTCGAGTCCATCAATAAGCCTGCTTGAGGTCCTGATACATCTTCGTGCTCCCAGGGTGAATGGAGAGGAGAGAATTGTGAGCCTCATTCATGATCACTTTACGGAGGTCACCTTTGGGTACAACAATACGATCCTCGAAGAAGAGAGTATCCTTGCCATCAAGGCGATAGCACTTGTACTTGGGTTGACTCTTGGCAATCCCAATCTTCACCTTTTTCACCATAGCATCAAGAAGCTGGGCTTGGCGAATCTGGTCTTCCAAGGTAGGAGAGACTTGAAGGTTGGCGAGGAAACCTTGAGGAACAACTTGTAGATTAAGTTTGCGGAAAGCTTTGCAAAGCTCGGGTTGATAAGGCTTGAGAATCAGACTGTTGCAATAAGCTTTCCTGCTCAATGCGTCAGCAATCACATTGGCCTTGCCTGGAGTATACTCAATACTCGGATTATACTCTTGAATCATTTCGACCCGTCGAGTTTGCCTGAGGTTGAGATTAGGCTGAGTGAAGATGTACTTGAGACTCTTGTGATCAGTGAAAATGTCCACTTTTCTTCCCAATAGAAGATGTCTCCAAGTCAAAAGAGCATGCACAACTGTCGCCAACTCGAGATCATGAGTGGGGTAGTTCTTCTCGTTAGGCTTCAATTTGCGAGAGGTATAAGCAACAAATTTCTTCTCTTGCATCAATACTGCGCCAAGACCTTGGAGAGAGGCATCACAAAAGACCTCGTACGACTTTGATTCATCAGGCGGAGTGAGAACTGGAGCAGTGATCAATTTCTCTTTCAAAATGTTGAAAGCAATGTCACACTCCGGAGACCAAACGTACTTGACGTGCTTATGAAGAAGATTTGAGAGAGGCTTCGCGATCTTAGAAAAGTTTTCAACGAATCTTCGGCAATAGCTTGCGAGACCAAGGAAGCTACGGAGTTGCTTCACGTTCTGAGGAGGTTCCCAATTCACAATTGCAGACACCTTCTCAGGATTCACGGCAATGCCCTTGGCAGAGATGATATGACCAAGATAAAGAACCTCATCGAGCCAAAATTCACACTTGGAGAACTTGGCGTAGAACTGATGTTCTCTGAGCTTATCAAGAACCAAACGCAAGTGCTTGGCATGATCTTCCTTGTTCTTCGAGAAAACCAGAATGTCGTCGAGATAGACCAAAACGAAGTCATTGGTGTAGGCGTTGAAGATGAAGTTCATCATGCGAGAGAACGTCGGAGGAGCGTTGACGAGGCCAAAAGACATGACAGTGTATTCATATGAACCATAGCTTGTCCTGAAAGCCGTCTTGGGAATATCTTGCTCACGGATTCGAATCTGATGATAACCCATACGGAGATCAAGCTTGGAGAACACTTGGGCACCTTTGAGTTGTTCGAACAGCTCATTGATGTTAGGAAGTGGGTATTTGTTCTTGATTGTCTTCTTGTTCAATGGACGGTAATCAACACAAAGTCGGTCCGTTCCATCCTTCTTCTTCACAAAAAGAACACCACAACCCCACGGAGAAGAACTAGGCCGGATGACACCCATTTTCCCTTGAATATCGAGTTGCTTCTTCAGCTCCTTCAACTCTTCAGGTCCGAGCTTGTAAGGACGTTTGCACACAGGTTCCGTGCCAGGCTCAAGATCAATAACGAATTCCACTGGCCGGTGCGGAGGCATTCCTGGAAGCTCTTCTAGAAAGACGTCTTGATATTCGCAAACGACTGGAATTTGCGAGATAACATCTAGTTCACCCTTCTCATTGAGAGAAAACAGACGGATAGTATTATCCCGAGCGGCAAAGACAATTACATCCTTAGACGAATGAGTCAATTGAATCTGCCTGGCTGCACAATCAAGCTGAGCCTTGTGCTTAGAAAGCCAATCCATTCCGAGAATAAGATCAATATCCGAGTTACCAAGAACCATTGGAGAAGCCAGAAACTTGAAATCACCCATCATGATAGAAATATCCGGAATCTCGTGGTTAGCGAGCAAACATCTACCCGGAGAGACAACTACTAACGGTTTATGCATAACTTGGGAAGTCAACTCATGCCTAGATGCAAAAGGCTTCAAGATGAAACAATGAGATGCACCAGTATCAAAAAGAACTTCTATGGGAACATCGTTAACAGGAAGGTTACCCATGATGACATCTGATGAATCCTCTGCCTGAGCTGCATTCATCAAATTGACCTTGGCATGCTTGGGGTTATGCTTGACCACAGCTGTACTTGCCGATCTGACACGAGGAGGAGGAGGAAGACGCCTCTGGTTGAGACACTTGTTGGCATAGTGACCCTTCTGTTGGCACTTGTTGCACATGACCTCTGAAAGCGGACGGTGATATGAAGCACTCGATCTTGGAGCTGGAGACGAAGTCTTGTTCTGAAAGCCAGGGTTGGGTGGGTGGGAAGAACCACTACCACCTTTGCTCTTCTGCTGATACGGCTGACGGAACGGAGGAGGAGGAAGCCAATACTTCTGCTGCTTGGCCACTTGAGTAGAGGAAGAAGGAGTAACATCTCTGACTCGCTTCTTCGAAGCATCACACCTCAATTGAGCAGCCTCTTGCTTCAATGCCATGTTGTAGAACTCATCGTACCTCAAGGGCTCAAAGAGAACAAGAGCTAGCTGAATTTCTTCTCTGAGACCACCCCTGAACTGATATATCATGCTCTTCTCATCAGGTATGTCCTGCTTCGCAAAGCGGGCGAGCTTCTGAAACAACTTGTTGTAGTCATAGACAGACAAAGAACCTTACTTCAGGTTGCGGAATTCCTCACACTTGCTTTCAACCACGCTCTGGGGAATATGATGAGCTCGGAAATCTTGACGAAATTCATCCCAAGTGATAACACGTCCACCTCTAGAATCCTTGTACTGCTGGAACCATTATGTAGCTTGATCTTTGAGTTGGAAGGAAGCGAACTTGACAAAGTCCTCAGGCCTGACGTTACTGCACTCGAAATGCTTGCACAGATCCACTAGCCAATCGTCAGCATCGGTTGCCTCAACACAATTGCTGAAAGTCTTTGGCCCATTAGCAAGGAACTGGTTGAGTGTAGCAAAGTGATTCTGATTGTTGCCATGGTTCCCTTGGTTGCCTTGATTGCACTCTTGGAGAATTTGCATGATCAACTGTGTGTTTGCATTGGTTGCGGCCATCACAGCTTGCCATGCCTCCGGAGGAGGGGGAGGTGGTGGCGGGTCAGGATTCGGAGTCGTGCGTGTTGGAGGAGCCATCCTGAAGAGGTTGACATCCATTAGCACATTGATAGGTAAATATTGAAGCTGAATCCAATGGAATGAAAATTGCAACATATAGTCTTCACATCCAAACACAATGAACGAATGCATTCCTCTTGAAATGGTCACATATCCATAAATTGAGAAGCCACTTAGAATTAAGGTAGAGAAATAAATCAACAAGGTACGGATCAAGAACGAATAATCGGTAAGAAATCCCAATCTCAAACCAATATCCGTGGAAGAAGAACTAGAGCTACTAGAATTCCCACCTATGAAACTCCTGAACCTTTCCGGTTATGCAATCAGGTGTTGGGGATACAGGGGAAGCATAATATCTCACCCAAACTAGCAAATCCTACATCCAACTGTATCCATCCTTCAACACATAACCAAGAAACCTTTGGAAACCATCTACCTCAACCTTCGAAAAACATCCATTATACAAGTTATGGCGATACTCCCGAACTCCCGCCCCAGTACTGGGTGGCGTCGAGGTTATCTCACCAACGAACTACATAAAAGAGATTTTCGATGTCGGCGTACTAAACTCAGGTATTCCAGAACTGCAATGATAAAATTATGACGACAACACCTCAGAGCTCAACTCCCCGGGACACTTCCACTAAACCCCTGACAGGAGGCACCAAGACAATGTTCTCATCATAAAACCATCGGAACGATTCCAAGATACCCGCGTGATCCTAAATTTTTTTTAGTGAAATTTGAGAAGAGAAGAGTCAAAACTCTACGTCAGGATGCCTTACCAGAGCGATGAGGAGACTGGGAAGTAAAAGAATTCCTAAACTCTCTGATATATAATTCCTAAATGACTCAAAACATTTTTCTAGACACAACTCGGCTGCTAATAACGATCAAGCAATGGGGCTCCTAAGGTCGGGGAAGGCTCTGATTACCAACTTGTAACACCCTCGATGCGACTATAGCTCCCACGTGTCGAGGCACGACTTAGAGACATAAATTGAAGGCGTATGTCGCAAGTTAGGCAATCTTCACATCATCCCATGTAATATAAATAATAAAGGGGAGATAACATAGTTGGCTTACACTCGCAATATCATTACATCAACCAAACACTCATGGCCTGACTATGGCGCCAAAATAAAAGATAACCCAACATGCGACATGGTCCCAATCACCCCCAACTGGGCACCACTACTGATCATCAGGAAAGGAAACATAGTAACGTTGAGAGTCTTCGTCGAACTCCCACTTGATCTCAAGTGCGTCACCTGGAGCGGAATCATCGGGCCCTCCATCTGGTGTAATAGTAATCTGTGAGCCACAGCGACTCAGCAATCTCTCACCCTCGCGATCAAGACTATTTAAGCTTATAGACAAGGTAAGGTAAATATGTGGAGCTGCAGCAAGCGACTAGCAAGTATGGTGGCTAACTTATTCACAAAAGAGAGCGATAAGAGGAGGCGAAGCGCGAGCGAGAAACTAGAGAACAACCTGCGCAAACATTACTCCAACACCGTGTCCACTTCCCGGACTCTGCCGAGAAGAGGCCATCACGGTAACACACTCAGTTGATTCACTTTAATTAAGTTAAGGTTCAAGTTATCTACAACCGGACATTAACAAATTCCCATCTGCCCATAACCGTGGGCACGGCTTTCGAAAGTTCAAATCCCTGCAGGGGAGTCCCAACTTAGCCCATGACAAGCTCTCACGGTCAACGAAGGAATAGACCTCCTCCCAAGACGTTCTGATCAGACTCGGTATCTCGGTTCTTCAAGACACTTCGACACGTTAAAACAAGACCAGCAACACCGCCCGAATGTGCCGACAAATCCCGATAGGAGCTGCACATATCTCTTTCTCAGGGCACACTCAGATTGTCCAAACTTCCGGTTGGCCAGCCCAGAGTTGCCCCTGGTGGCCACCGGTGGCTGACGAGGTGGACCAACACTCAGAGGAGCACTGGCCCGGGGGGGTTTAAAATAAGATGACCCTCGGGCTCCGAAAACCCAAGGGAAAAAAGGCTAGGTGGCAAATGGTAAAACCAAGGTTGGGCATTGCTGGAAAAGCTTTAATCAAGGCAAACTATCAAGGGGTTCCCATTATAACCCAACCGCGTAAGGAACGCAAAATCCGGGAACATAACACCGATATGACGGAAACTAGGGCGGCAAGAGTGGAACAAGGCACTAGGCGAGAGGCCAAGCCTTCCACCCTTTACCAAGTATATAGATGCATTAAGATAACATGGCAATATAATGATATCCCAACAAGTAAATAAATGTTTCAACAAGGAACGGCCTCCAATCTTCACCTGCAACTAGCAACGCTATAAGAGGATCTGAGCAAAGCGGTAACATAGCCAATCAACGGTTTGCTAGGACATGGTGGGTTAGAGGATTGACATGGCAATTTGGGAGGCTTGAAAGCAAGTGGTAGGCATCGTAGCAATGGCATAGCAAAAGAGCGAGCAATCTAGCATAGCAAAGATAGTAGTGATTTCGAGGGTATGATCATCTTGCCTCCACAGTTGTCAGAGTTGACTGGATCCTCGAAAGCAAACTCAACGGGCTCCTCATTAGCGAACTCGTCTTCCGGCTCTACCCAAACAAGACAAACAAGCAACAAGGACACAATCAACCACGTGCAAGGAACAAACAAAATGATGCAAAGATGATATGCTATGCGGGATGCGATGCGGGATGCAAATGCAAGATGTGACAGGGAATGCATGAACCTGGCCTCAACTTGGAAATCCAAGTGTGCCACTAGAAATATGAGATAAAAACGCTTGAAAACGATATAAAGAACGGCGCAATCGGAGTTACGGTTTGGAAATGGCAAGCAATTCAAAAATGACAACGGTCTGCGATTTACAGCAAGTAGGCATCTAAATGCAATGAGATGAACATGCTACAGTGCCCAAACATGACAACAAAATACATGGCAGGGATGCATTCAAGATGCCTAACAAAAGTCTAGCATTGAGCTACGGCCAATTCATCCATTAACAAGTTCAAACAAGCATGGCAAAAATGCATATGGCAAACAGATCTCAGACTTAGTGAAATTAACACTTGTCTGGAATTTCAGATCAGATAGCACTCTTCGGAGCAACAAAACTATATGCTACAGGACCTGAACATGGCAAAGTAAAGCATGACATGGAGCTACTCAAAGAGCTTAACAAAAGGCCCTTAGTGACCTTGAGCCAAAAGGGATCAGAAAATACAATTGCAAGCATGTGAACATAGCAAAAACATAATCAGATCACAGACTTGGTGAAAACTGGAACATGCTGAAACATAACTCAAGTAGGCATGTTTACGAGCTCGATGCACTCAATACGAAGCAAGTCATGGCAAGACAAGCTTACATATATCAAGAACACACAAAAAGCAAGCTAGAAATGGCAAGAACATTAACATAGCATGCACGGATCAACTACAACATCATCGGCAAAATTGCAAACAAGTTGACAATCTGCCCAGATTCACAAAGTAGCAAAAGTAGAGCTCGATTTACTCAAGCTAGGCTGCTCCATTATTGCAAACAAAGACATGCATAGATAGAGCACTACAATATTAACAAAAAATCCTTACTGATCATCCTAAAAAGAGATACGGATCACTCGGAAACAACATGAACATATGGCATCATGAGATAAACAGATCAAGGACTTAGTGGAAATGCTAAGTCCCTGAAAACAGAATTAGCAAGTGCACCACTTTGCAAGCTTGTGCTAGTCACCACACACATCACAAAAATACATGGGTTGCACCTCTGGAAAGATGACAAAACCCTTAACAAAACATATGTAGAGCATCAGGGCATATCATGCACACAATAATCATGGCAAAAATGACAAAAAGCTAAATGGAGTAGCAGATCTGACAATTATCTCAAGTAGCCCTCTTCTAACAGAATTTAGGGCATCAAGATGAACTCAAATGAAAATGATGCAATGGAATGAAATGATGTACTCTCTGAGATGAACATTTTAATATGCTATATGTCAAAAACGGAGTTACGGATGAGGAGTTACGAGGCCATGAACATGGGCATATGGATCTAAAATTTTGGGGACTTAGACGAATTTTTAACCTCCGGATCTAGGGTTTGACCCGGGCACGCAAAACGAGGTTCATCGCCGGGGAGCTCGCCGGAGTTCGAAGACGGCGGCCGACGAGGTTGGGGGGCGCCGGGTCCGGCACTCCCGCGGCCGGATCTGGCCGGAGATGAGGCGGGGAGGCGGCGGCCGGCCGGAGGACGGGCGAGGTGGCGCGGCGGTGGCC
>NC_041388.1:508106763-508125517 GCF_002162155.2 Triticum dicoccoides
CTCGGCGGTGGCGTGGAGAAGGAGGCGGCGGGGCGCGGCGCGACGCGGGAGGAGGGTGGCGGCAGGTGCGGGCTCGCGGGGGCCCTCCCTGGGCTCCCCGGGCCTCGGGCGGTGGCGGGTTGGCGGCGGTGACGTGGCAGGCGGCAGTTGGCAGCGGTGACGATGTCCGGCGCGGTCAGACAATGTCCGGCGCGCGGAGGGGATTTTTAGGGTTAGGAAGAGAGGGGATCCGCGAAATTTTCGGGAGGGCCTTTAAATAGAGGTAGAGGGAGCTAGGAGAGTCCAAATGAGGTGCGGTTTTCGGCCACGCGATCGTGATCGAAAGATCTAGATGATGGAGAAGTCTTAGGTGGGGTTTGAGCCAAATTGGAGGGGTGTTGGGCTGCAACACACACGAGGCCTTTTCGGTCCCTCGGTTAACCGTTGGAGTATCAAACGAAGTCCAAATGATACGAAACTTGACAGGCGGTCTACCGGTAGTAAACCAAGGCCGCTTGGCAAGTCTCGGTCCAATACGGAAAGGTTTAATCCCCACACACGAAAGAAAGCTAGAAATGACCACCGGAGGAGAACGAAGCGCCGGAATGCAAAATAGACAACGGAGAAAAATGCTCAAATGCATGAGACGAACACGTATGAAAATGCAATGCACATGATGACATGATATGAGATGCATGACAACGATAACAACACACGGAGACAAAAACCCGAACCCGAGAAAATAAATAACTTAACGCCGGAAACGGCAAGAGTTGGAGTACAAATTGGGAAAGTTACATCCTGGGTGTTACAATACCAGAGGAACACTTTGTGTGCTACCAAACGTCACGACGTAACTGGGTGATTATAAAGGTGCTCTACAGGTGTCTCCGATGGTGTTTGTTGAGTTGGCATGGATCAAGATGAGGATTTGTCACTCCGATTGTCGAAGAGGTATCTCTGGGCCCTCTCGGTAATGTGCATCACTATAAGCCTTGCAAGCAATGTAGCTAATCAGTTATTTACGGGATGTAGCATTACGGAACAAGTAAAGATACTTGCTGGTAACGAGATTGAACTATGTATGGAGATACTGACGATCGAATCTCGGGCAAGTAACATACCGATGACAAAGGGAACAACGTATACCGTTATGCAGTTTGACCGATAAAGATCGTCGTAGAATATGTAGGAGCCAATATGAACATCTAGGTTCTGCTATTGGTTATTGATCAGAGACATGTCTCGGTCATATCTACATAGTTTTCGAACCCGTAGGGTCTGCACGCTTAACGTTCGGTGACGGTTGGTATTACGAGTTTATGTGTTTTGATGTACCAAAGATAGTACGGAGTCCCAGATTTGATCACGGACATGACGAGGAGTCTCGAAATGGTCGAGACATAAAGATTGATATATTGGATGACTATGTTTGGACATCGGAAGGGTTCCGAGTAAGTTTGGATGAATACCGGAGTACCGGGGGGTTACCGGAACCCCCCAGGGAGTGTAATGGGACTCATGGGCCTTGGTGGGGAGAGGAAGGGGCGGCTAGGGCAGGCCGCATGCCCCCTCCCCCTCAGTCCGAATTGGACTAGGAAGGGGGGCGGCGCCCCCCTTTTTCCTTTCCCCTCACTTCTCCTTCCTTCCCTCCTACTCCTACTCATGGAACGGGTGGAATCCTAATCCCGGTGGGAGTAGGACTCCCCTTGGGGAGCGCCTAGGAGGCCGGCCTCCTCTGCCTCCTCCACTCCTTTATATACGGGGGAGGGGGCACTCCATGGACACACAAGTTGATCATTGATCTTTTAGCCGTGTGCGGTACCCCCCCCCCCTCCACCATAATCCACCTCGATCATATCATAGCAGTGCTTAGGCGAAGCCCTATTCCGGTAGCATCATGTAACGCCCTCGATGCGGATATATCTCCCACGTGTCGAAGCACGACTTAGAGGCATAACCGCATTGAAAGCAATGTCGCAAGTAAGGCAATCTTCACAACATCCCATGTAAATAGATAATAAAAGGGGAAGGTACATAGTTGGCTTACACTCGCCACGTCAAACAAAGTACATAAATAGCATTACATCATCCAATCACTCATGGCCCGACTATGGTGCCAAAATAAAAGACCAACCCAACATGCGACATGGTCCTGATCGCCCCAACTGGGCACCACTATTGATCATCAGGGAAAGACACATAGTAACAACGGGAAGCTTCATCGAACTCCCACTTGAGCTCAAGCGCATCATCTGGAACGGAGTCATCTGGCCTTGCATCTGGATTGGAAGTAATCTGTGAGCCACGGGGACTCAGCAATCTCACACCCTCACGGTCAAGACTATTTAAGCTTATAGGTAAGGCAAGGTAATATGTGGAGCTGCAGCAAGCGACTAGCATATATGGTGGCTAACATGTTCACAAAAGAGAGCGAGAAGAGAAGGCAAAGCACGAACAAAGAACTAGAGAACCAACTACGGCAAACATTACTCCAACACCGTGTTCACTTCCCGGACTCCGCCGAGAAGAGACCATCACGATAACACACAGAGTTGGTTCATTTTAATTAAGTTAAGGTTCAAGTTATCTACAACCGGACATTAACAAATTCCCATCTGCCCATAACCGCGGGCACGGCTTTCGAAAGTTCATATCCCTGCAGGGGAGTCCCAACTTAGCCCATGACAAGCTCTCACGGTCAACAAAGGATATACCTTCTCCCGAGACATTCCGATCAGACTCGGCATCCCGGTTCTACAAGACACTTCGACAAAGACAAAACAAGTCCAGCAACACCGCCTGAATGTGCCGACAAATCCCGATAGGAGCTGCACATATCTCATTCTCAGGGCACACTCAGATGAGCCAGACGTCGGGTAGGCTAGCCCAGAGTTGCCCCTGGTAGCCCCGCACATCGCTCGGTTGGACCAACACTCAGAGGAGCACTGGCCCGGGGGGGTTTAAATAAGATGACCCTCGGGCTCCGGAAACCCAAGGGAAAAAGAGGCTAGGTGGCAAATGGTAAAACCAAAGTTGGGCATTGCTGGAAGAGTTTTATTCAAGGCGAACTGTCAAGGGGTTCCCATTATTACCCAACCGCGTAAGGGACGCAAAATCCGGGAACATAACACCGATATGATGAAAACTAGGGCGGCAAGAGTGGAACAAAACACCAGGCAAGAGGCTGAGCCTTCCACCCTTTACCAAGTATATAGATGCATTAAGATAACAAGATAATATAATGATATCCCAACAAGTAAAAAAATAATGTTCCAACAAGGAACGGTCTCCAATCTTCACCTGCAACTAGCAACGCTATAAGAAGGGCTGAGCAAAGCGGCAACATAGCCAATCAACGGTTTGCTAGGACATGGTGGGTTAGAGGTTTGACATGGCAATTTGGGAGGCATGATAAGCAAGTGGTAGGCATCGTAGCATAGGCATAGAAAAAGAGCGAGCATCTAGAAAAGCAAAGATAGAAGTGATTTCGAGGGTATGATCATCTTGCCTGCAAAGTTGTCAGAGTTGACTGGATCCTCGAAAGCAAACTCAACGGGCTCCTCGTTAGCGAACTCATCTCCCGGCTCTACCCAAACAAGACAAACAAGCAAGAGGAACGCAATCAACCACGTGCAAAGCTCAAACAACATGATGCAAATATGGTATGCTATGCGGGATGCGATATGTGATGCATATGCAAGATTTGACAAAGAATGAATGAACATGGCCTCAACATGGAAATCCAAGAGTGCCACTGGAAAGGTGAGGTGATTTCGGTTGAAATCGATATAAAGATCACCGGAATCGGATGCACGGTTTGGAAATGGCGAGCAAAACAAATATGGCACCGGTCTGCGATAAACAGCAAGTAGCCATCTAAATGCAACAAGATAATTATGCTACAACACTCAAACATGGCAACAAAATACATGGCAGGGATCCATTCATGATTCTTGACAAAATAGGAACACTGAGCTACGGCCAATTCATCCATTAACAGGTTCAAACAAGCATGGCAAAAGTGCAATTGATAAACAGGTTTCAGACTTAGTGAAATTAACACTAGTCTGGAATTTCAGATCAGGTAGCACACTTTGGAGCAATAAAACTATATGCTATAGGAACTTAACATGTCAAATCAAGGCATGAAATGGAGCTCCTCAAAGAGGTTAACAAAAGTCCCTTAGTGACCTTGAGCCAAAAGGGATCACAAAATACAATTGCGAGCATGTGAACATGGAAAAAACATAATCAGATCACAAACTTAGTGAAAAACTGGAGCATGCAAATCAGATATCAAGTAGGCATGTTTACGAGCTCGATGCACTCACTACAGAGAAAGGCACGACAAACTAAGCATACACCCATCAAGAATACACATTTTACAAGCTAGACATGGCAAGAACAATAGCATAGCATGCACGGATCAACTACAACATCCTCGGCAAAATCGCTAACAAGTAGACAATCTGCCCAGATTCACGAAATAGCAAAAGTAGAGCTCGATTGACTCAAGCTAGGGTGCTCCAAAATTGCAAACAAAGACTTGGATGGATAGAGCACTACAAGATTAACAAATCATCCTTACTTATCATCCTCAAAAGAGGCACATATCACTAGGAAACAACATGAACATATGGCATATTGACATAAATAGATCAAGGACTTAGTGGAATTGCTAAGTCCCTGAAATCAGCATTAACGAATGCACCACTTTGCAAGCTTGTGCTAGTCACCACACACATCAAAAAAATACATGGATATCACCTCTGGAAAGATGGCAAAGCATACAACAAAACACATGTAGGGCTCAGGGGCATATCATGCACACAATAAACATGGCAAAAATGACAAATAGCTATTTGGAGCAGCAGATCTGACAACTAACTCAAATAGCACTCTTCCAACAGCATTTCGGGCATCAATATGAACTCAAATGAAAATGATGCAATGAGATGAAATGATGTGCTCTCTGAGATAAACATTTTGATATGCTACACGCCCAAAACGGATCTACGGATGCAAAGTTACGGTACGATGAACATGGCAATATAATCTGCAGACTTAGGGGGAAAAAAGGAGTCAACCCTAGGTTTCAGATCTGGATCCGGGGCACGTCTCCCGAGGCGGCGGCGGATCTCGCCGGAGACTCGTCGGGGTCCCTGTAGATGGCGGCAGCGGGCGAGGAAGAAGTGGCCGGAGCGGGGCGGTGGCCGGACTTCCACCGGCGACGAGGTGGACGGCGGAGGCGGGGCTCGGCCGCGGCGGAAGACGGCGATGTGGCGGCGGGCGGCGAGCTGCGCGGGGTGGGGCGGCGCGCCGGCGTTGAGGAACCGCGGCGGAGGATGCGGCGGCGGCGCTAGCGGGCGCGGGGCGCGGCCCGGTTGGTGCGGGGAGAGGGCCGGCTTAGGGCCGGTGGGCCTCGGCAGCGGGGGGGGCAGGAGCCGCCACATGGCGTGCCTGGTTCGCCGCGGGCAGCGGCGGTGGCTTGTCTGGCCGGCACGGACGTGTCCGGCGCGGCGCGGTAGATTTTTTTTGGGTTTGAGACGAGGGGAATCCGGGATTTCAGAGGAGGGGCTATATATAGGCATAGAGGGAGCTAGGAGAGTCCAAATGAGGTGCGGTTTTCGGCCACGCGATCGTGATTGAACGCTCTAGATGATGGAGAGGGTTTTGGTGGGTTTTGGGCCAAATTGGAGGGGTGTTGGGCTGCAATACACACGAGGCCTTCTCGGTCCCTCGGTTAACCGTTGGAGCATCAAACGAAGTCCAAATGGTACGAAACTTGATAGGCGGTCTATCAGTAGTAAACCAAGGCCGCTTGGAAAGTCTCGGTCCAATCCGGAAATGTTTAACCCCCACACACGAAAAGAAGGTAGAAATGACCACCGGAGGAGATAGGAGCGCCGGAAAGCAAAACGGACAACGGGGAAAATGCTCGAATGCATGAGACGAACACGTATGCAAATGCAATGCACATGATGACATGATATGAGATGCATGACAACGACAACAACACACGGAGACAAAACCCGAACCCGAGAAAATAAAATAACTTAGCGCCGGAAACGGCAAGAGTTGGATTACATATTAGGTAAATTACATCCGGGGTGTTACACATCATCATCGCCATCATCATGCCATCGTGCTGACAAAACTCTCCCTCGAAGCTCTGGTGGATCATGAGTTCGCGGGCCGTCACCGAGCTGAACGTGTGCAGATCGCGGAGGTGTCGTATCTTCGGTGCTAGATCGGTCGATCGTGAAGACATACGACTACATCAACCGCGTTGTCATAACGCTTCCGCTTACGGTCTATGAGGGTACATAGACGATACTCTCCCCTCTCGTTGCTATGCATCACCATGATCTTGCGTGTGCATAGGAATTTTTTTTGAAATTACTGCGTTCCCCAACAGTGGCATCTGAGCCAGGTTTATGTGTAGATGTTATATGCACAAGTAGAACACAAAGGAGTTGTGGGCGTGGGTATATACTTATTGCTTGCCGTCACTAGTTGATTCTTGATTCAGCGGCATTGTTGCATGAAGCGGCCCAGACCGACATTACGCGTACACTTACGCAAGACTGGTTCTACCGACATGCTTCGCACACAGGTGGCTAGTGGGTGTCTGTTTCTCCAGCTTTAGTTGAATCGGATTCAATGAACAGGGTTCTTTCTGAAGATCAAAAAGCAATCACTATACCGCGTTGTGGTTTTTGATGCGTAGGTAAGAACGGTTCTTGCTCAGCCCATACCAGCCACGTAAAACTTCCAACAACAAAGTAGAGGACATGTAACTTGTTTTTGCAGGGCATGTTGTGATGTGATATGGTCAAGACATGATGCTAAATTTTATTGTATGAGATGATCATGTTTTGTAACACATTTATCGGCAACTGGCAGGAGCCATATGGTTGTCACTTTATTGTATGAAATGCAATCGCCATGTAATTGCTTTACTTTATCACTAAGCGGTAGCGATAGTCGTAGAAGCAATAGTTGGCGAGACAACAACGATGCTTCGATGGAGATCAAGGTGTCAAGCCGGTGACGATGGTGATCATGACGGTGCTTTGGCGATGGAGATCATGACGGTGCTTTGGTGCCAGCGTTGAGCATGAACGATATTGTTTGATGTGAGACGGTTATTCATTTAAATCAGTGAATAATGGTTGTTCTATTTATATGAGTAATATCTTTTATGGTCATGCACCCTTGATGAGTGGTCTGTTTTTACTAACTTGATAGTAGTGATACACATGTTCATAGTATTGAGGCCAAAAGATGTAGAGTTGATAATGATAGTGCAACTTATTTGTGGCACTGCCGTTTAGGTCATATTGGTGTAAAGCGCATGAAGAAACTCCATTCTGGTGGACTTTTGGAATCACATGATTATGAATCACTTGGTACATGCAAACCATGCCTCATGGGCAAGATGACTAAAACTCCATTCTCCGAAACAATGGAGCGAGCAACAGAGTTAATGGAAATCATACATACTAATGTATGTGGTCCAATGAACATGGAAGCTCGCGACGGATATCATTATTTTCTGACCGTCACAGATGATTTATACGAGTATATCTACTTGATGAAACATAAGTCTGAAACATTTGAAAAGTTCAAAGAATTTCAGAGTGAAGTGGAAAATCATTGTAACAAGAAAATCAGGTTTCTACGATCTGATCATGGAGGTGAATATTTGAGTTATGAGTTTGGACTTCATTTGAAACAATATGGAATAGTTTCACAACTCACTCCACCTGGAACACCACAGCGTAATGGTGTGTCCGAACGTCGTAATCGTACTTTACTAGATATGGTGCGATCTATGATGTCTTTCACTGATTTACCGCTATCATTTTGGGGTTACGCTTTAGAGACAACTGCATTCATGTTAAATAGGGCAACATCTAAATCCGTCGAGACGACACCTTATGAACTGTGGTTTGGCAAGAAACCCAAGTTGTCGTTTCTTAAAGTTTGGGGCTGGGATGCTTATGTGAAAAAGCTTCATCCTGATAAGCTCGAACCCAAATCGGAGAAATGTGTCTTCATAGGATACCCAAAGGAGACTGTTGGGTACACCTTCTATCACAGCTCCAAAGGCAAGATATTCGTTGCTAAGAATGGATCCTTTCTAGAGAAGGAGTTTCTCTCTAAAGAAGTGAGTGGGAGGAAAGTAGAACTTGACGAGGTAACTGTACCTTCTCCCTTATTGGAAAGTAGTTCATCACTGAAATCAGTTCCAGTGATTCCTACACCACTAAGTGAGGAAGCTAATGATGATGATCATGAAACTTCTGATCAAGTTACTACCGAACCTCGTAGGTCAACCAAAGTAAGATCCGCACCAGAGTGGTACGGTAATCCTATTCTGGAAGTCATGTTACTTGACCATGACGAACCTACGAACTATGAGGAAGCGATGATGAGCCCAGATTCCGCAAAATGGCTTGAAGCCATGAAATCTGAGATGTGATCCATGTATGAGAACAAAGTATGGACTTTGGTTGACTTGCTCGATGATCGGCAGGCCATAGAAAATAAATGGATCTTCAAGAAGAAGACTGACGCTGACGGTAATGTTACTGTCTACAAAGCTCGACTTGTTGCGGAAGGTTTTCGACAAGTTCAAGGAGTTGACTACGATGAGACCTTCTCACCCGTAGCGATGCTTAAGTCCATCTGAATCATGTTAGCAATTGCCGCATTTTATGATTATGAAATTTGGCAAATGGATGTCAAAACTACATTCCTTAATGGATATCTTAAAGAAGAGTTGTATATGATGCAACCAGAAGGTTTTGTCGATCCAAAAGGTGCTAACGAAGTGTGCAAGCTCCAGCGATCCATTTATGGACTGGTGCAAGCCTCTCCGAGTTGGAATATACACTTTGATAGTGTGATCAAAGCATATGGTTTTATACAGACTTTTGGAGAAGCCTGTATTTACAAGAAAGTGAGTGGGAGCTCCGTAGCATTTCTGATATTATATGTAGATGACATATTGTTGATCGGAAATGATACTGAATTTCTGAATAGCATAAAAGGATACTTGAATAAGAATTTTTTAGTGAAAGACCTCAGTGAAGCTGCTTATATATTGGGCATCAAGATCTATAGAGATAGATCAAGACGCTTGATTAGACTTTCACAAAGCACATACTTTGATAAAGTTTTGAAGAAGTTCAAAATGGATCAGGCAAAGAAAGGGTTCTTGCCTATATTACAAGGTGTGAAGTTGAGTCGGACTCAGTTCCCGACCACTGCAGAAGATAGAGAGAAAATGAAAGGTGTTCCCTATGCTTCAGCCATAGGCTCTATCATGTATGCAATGTTGTGTACCAGACCTGATGTGTGCCTTGCTATAAGTTTAGCAGGGAGGTACCAAAGTAATCCAGGAGTGGATCACTGGACAACGGTCAAGAACATCTTGAAATACCTGAAAAGGACTAAGGATATGTTTCTCGTATATGGAGGTGACAAAGAGCTCGTCATAAACGGTTACGTCAATGCAAGCTCTGACACTGATCCGGATGACTCTAAGTCACGAACCAGATACGTGTTTTTATTAAATGGTGGAGCTGTCAGTTGGTGCAGTTCCAAACAGAGCGTCGTGGCGAGATCTACGTGTGAAGCGGAATACATAGCTGCTTCGGAAGCAGCAAATGAAGGAGTCTGGATGAAGGAGTTCATATCCGATCTAGGTGTCAGACCTAGTGCATAGGGTCCAATGAAAATCTTTTGTGACAATACTAGTGCAATTGCCTTGGCAAAGGAATCTAGATTTCACAAGAGAACCAAGCACATCAAGAGACGCTTCAATTCCATCCGCGATCAAGTCAAGGAGGGAGCCATAGAGATTTGCAAGACACATAAGGATCTGAATGTTGCAGACCCGTTGACTAAGCCTCTCTCACGAGCAAAACATGATCAGCACCAAGACTCCATGGGTGTTAGAATCATTACAATGTAATCTAGATTATTGACTCTAGCACAAGTGGGAGACTGAAGGAAATATGCCCTATAGGCAATAATAAAGTTGTTATTTATATTTCCTTATATCATGATAAATGTTTATTATTCATGCTAGAATTGTATTAACCAGAAACTTATTACATGTGTGAATACATAGACAAACAGAGTGTCACTAGTTTGCCTCTACTTCACTAGCTCGTTGAATCAAAGATGGTTATGTTTCCTAACCATAGACATAAGTTGTCATTTGATTAACGGGATCACATCATTAGAGAATGATGTGATTGACTTGACCCATCTGTTAGCTTAGCACGATGATCATTTAGTTTTTTGCTATTCCTTTCTTCATAACTATACATGTTCCTATGACTATGAGATCATGCAACTCCCGAATACAGGAGCAACACTTTGTGTGTTACCAAACTTCACAACACAACTGGGTGATTATAAAGGTGCTCTACAGGTGTCTCCGATGGTGTTTGTTGAGTTGGCACAGATCAAGATTAGGATTTGTCACTCCGATTGTCAGAGAGGTATCTCTGGGCCCTCTCGGTAATGTACATCACTATAAGCCTTGCAAGCAATGTAGTTAATGAGTTAGTTATGAGATGTAGCATTACAGAACGAGTAAAGAGACTTACCGGTAATGAGATTGAACTAGGTATTGAGATACCGACGGTCGAATCTCGGGCAAGTGACATACCGATGACAAAGGGAACAACGTATACCGTTATGCGGTTTGACCGATAAAGATCTTCGTAGGATATGTAGGAGCCAATATGAGCATCCAGGTTCCGCTATTGGTTATTGGCTGGAGACATGTCGCGGTCATGTCTACATAGTTCTCGAACTCGTAGGGTCCGCACGCTTTAACGTTCGGTGACGATCGATATTACGAGTTTATGTGTTTTGATGTACCGAAGATAGTTCGGAGTCCTGGATTTGATCATGGACATGACGAGGAGTCTCTAAATGGTCGATACATAAAGATTGATATATTGGATGACTATGTTTGTACGTCGGAAGGGTTCCGAGTAAGTTTGGATGAATACCGGAGTACCAGGGGGTTACCGGAACCCCCCAGGGAGTGTAATGGGCCTCATGGGCCTTGGTGGAGAGAGGAAGGGGTGGCCAGGGCAGGCCACGCGCCCCTCCCCCTCTAGTCCAAATTGGACTACGAAGGGGGGCGGCGCCCCCCTTGTTTCTTTCCCCTCTCTTCTCCTTCCTTCCCTCCTAATCCTACTCACGGAAGGGGTGGAATCCTACTCCTGGTGGGAGTAGGACTCCCCTTGGGGCGCGCCTATGAGTCCGGCCTCGTCCCCCTCCTCCACTCCTTTATATATGGGGGAGGGGGCACCCCATGGACACACAAGTTGATGATTGATCTTTTAGCCGTATGCGGTGCCCTCCTCCACCATAATCCACCTCAGTCATATCGTACCGGTGCTTAGGCGAAGCCCTGTTCCGGTAGCATCATCATCACCATCATCACGCCATCGTGCTGACAAAACTCTCCCTCGAAGCTCTACTGGATCATGAGTTCGCAGGACGTCCCCGAGCTGAACGTGTGCAGATCGCAGACGTGTCGTATCTTTGGTGCTAGATCGGTCGATCATGAAGATGTACGACTACATCAACCGCGTTGTCATAACGCTTCCGCTTACGGTCTATGAGGGTACATAGACGATACTCTCCCCTCTCGTTGCTATGCATCACCATGATCTTGTGTGTGTGTAGGAATTTTTTTGAAATTACTGCGTTCCCCAACAGGTTACAAGAGTTGATCTACCTCGAGATCGTAATGGCTAAACCGTAGATGTCTAGCCTATATGATTATGGTTTCCTCTAAGGACTAAACCCTCCGGTTTATATAGACACCCAAGGGGGCTAGGGTTGTACAGAGTCGGTTTACAGAGAAAGGAATCTTCATATCCGAACGCCAAGCTTGCTATCCACGCAAAGGAGAGTCCCATCCGGACAGGGGGGAAGGCCTTCTATCTTGTATCTTCTTGGCCCATTAGTCCGGCCCATATCACATAGCCCGGACGCCCGGGGACCCCCTAATCCAGGACTCCCTCAGTAGCCCCTGAACCAGGCTTCAATGACGATGTGTCCAACATGCAGATTGTCTTCGGCATTGCAAGGCGGGTTCCTCCTCCGAATACTCCAAAGTAGTTGGTAAAAAGAACTATGTTCGGCTCTGTATAACAGTCACAACCCTGAACCACAAGGGCAAAACACTTTAAACTAAATAAGTCGTGTCCATGAACAGCTTTTTCGGTGAGACATTGTGTTCTTGCTTTATTATTATTATTTTGAAACGTTTTTAGCCTCCCGCTTCATATTTCGAGGCGCGGTCCTCATTGACACGTCTTGTCAAAACAGAGATCGTGTCCCCTTATTACGGGATTCTCATCAATACAGGTTCGGGTAACCCAACTGTGTCGTAAGCACGACCCCTTGGGAATAGGCGAGTTTTAAGGCTCGTGGGGGGCGCTTGATATTCACTGCCTTTATAAGGAGATAAGAATCCGCCTTTTCACTCCCACACCTTCTTCTTCCTCAATCCATCTGCCATTGAGCTCCAGCGCCCGAGTTCAATTCCTTCCGTCCCTGGCAAACGCTCCAGCCATGTCCGGATCTGGTGCTCAGGGCAAGTGGATGGCCTCCTCCATTACGGAGGAGAACATCCAGGAGCATTGGGAAGTAGGGTATTTAGCCAAGGAAATCGCTCACCGGCTTCCGAACAAGAAGCAGATCGTCCCTACTCCGCATCCCCATGAGAGAGTAGTGTTTATTCCTCATTTCCTTTGCGGATTAGGGTTTCCCCTCCATCCTTTAGTCCACGGCCTTATGTTTTACTACGGGCTAGATTTCCATGATCTAGCCCCGAATTCCTTTCTCAACATTTCAGCGTTCATCGTCATGTGTGAGGCATTCCTCCGCATCCCTCCCCACTTCGGCCTATGGCTCAAGGTCTTCAATGTGAAGCCAAAAGTGGTGGACGGTCAACAAGCGGAGTGCGGCGCGCCATGGTGAGCAAGCTTCCCAATGTCACTTGGACCAAAGGCGCCTTCATGGAGACCGTGAAGGGGTGGCAGCAGGGGTAGTCCTACGTCATAGAACCCCGTGACTCCACATGGGCCGCTCCTCCTGAGTTCAAGTCCGGGCCTCCACTACGGCTGACATCCTAGCTCAACAAGGGCCTGGACTGGGCGTCATCCGATGAGGTGACGATGCTGCAGAAGCGCTTCAAGAGTATGGTAAACAAGAATACCAACCTTGCATCTGTGATCCAGGTAATGTTCTTTCGCTGAATTCTCCCCTGCCAAGGCCGAACTCAGCACATGTGGGAGTTCGACCCAGCCGGTCCCCGGACCCTGCAGCGGTTCTTCGGCACGAAGCACGAAGACATGTGGAGGTTGTTGTTCAAGAACCAAAAGACGTGGCCGAACACGACCGATGACCTCAGCCTTGACTGTACTCACACAGCGTCTCCCGTAAGTTTTCATGATAACTTTACTATTTGTAAATCCAAGGGGCATACTAAGCTTTCCATTCTTCCCACACGGCTGGACGAAGAAGGAGGAGTGGATTCATTGTCCGGCTCTGCTACCCAAAGAGCCAACCATCCATCTATTATCGAAGATGCTGGTTCCTGCATCATATTAGGCGCCGGAAAAGAAGACCAATAAGAAGGGCATGGAGGCCAAAAGTGGCCTCCGTCGTAAAGGTGCTTCAGACGTAGTGTTCAAAGAAACCGAGACTCACTCCTCCCCTGACAAAGACGAAGGGGAGGAGGAAGAGAGTAATTCTCCCCTTAAGGGGGGGAGAAGAAAAGGGGGGCTTCCGCGGATATGGAGGCGGAGGCATCCAAGAAAGGGAGAATCTCCCTCACAGATGACTCTGAATCGGACGCTGATGAGTGCGCCCCAGGCCGAAGCCCCTGACCGGATCATAAGTACCCCAAAGGCACTTGTAGTATATATCTATCTGGTTTTCTATCTTGTGATTTTAATATACTGAATCGCGTGCTACAGTCCGACTCGCGTCTTCCCCAAGCAATCCTCATCTTCAGGGAATTCGCCGGCCTCCTCCCCCAAAGCTACGGATAATGCTGAAGTCTTGTCCCGAAGGACCCTTCCGGGACAGGGAGAGATGCAAGAAGCCGTTGAGGTGGCGCTAGAGGGCGATACCACTACTGTCGGAGACATGGGAGGACCGACCCTCATGGAGACTGGCGATGGGGGCCATGCCCAATTCAGCCCCGAAACAGCCATTGTTCCGGTGACCCATATGGTTTCGAAATTAGGTGAGCAGCCTCCTTTGAAAGAAGGGGGTGCGCCAATCCCACTGACGACCTTTGTCATTCTGGAGGCGCCGAATACTCTGGTGGAAGCGCTTCAGGGTGCCACCATTGTGGAAGAACATCGTACCCTTATGGGTACGGTGGTTGAAAGGGTTTGGTCCGCTAAAAGCGGATTGAACGAGGCCTACACTAGCCTTCTGAGAGGCTTTGAGGTATGTAATATAATGCCTTTTAGCTATATAAGAAGAATGAATGTGTATAGATAGTAGCCCCTGAGACTTTGTTCAGTGTTCGCAAAGAAAGGCCGAACAGAGGATCTAATAACTCGTACAGGAGATTAACCTGCATATCTATTTGAATCAAATAGGCTGCAATGCAAGCCTCCGCTTCCCATGCCGCCGAAGCGTCTGAGCTAAGGCAAAAGTTAGAGGGAAAGCAAGGTATGTGATACTGAAAATGAGTCTGAATTAATATCAGCAATAATTTGTCATCTGAATGAGTGTGATAACTTCGCTCATAGATTACACATCTGAGGTCGAGACCCTTAAGAGCGCGCTAGCCGAGGCCAAGAAAGAGCCGAAGGAGGAACGAGCCGCCTTCCTAAAACATGAGTCAAGGGTGGAGGAAGTCCATCAAGATCTCTAGGATGCTATAAGAAAATGTGAGTCCTTAGAGTGCAAGATTGCGGATCAAAAATCCGAACTTGCAAAGGCCCTCTAAAGTGCACAGGAGGCCCGGGCCGAAGCCCAAAATGCCTGCGGGGAGATCCAAGAGGCGAAGCAGATTGTGGCAGGTAAGGCCTTTAACATGCTGAGCAAATTTGTGAAAAGGAAATATATCTTACTGACCCGGATTTGGAGTTCTCCAGGACCGTTTGCGGACATGCCTCGGAGTGTTGCTGATGCCGCGAAGTTCTTCCAAGCCGAAGAGGGAGCTCAACAGAAAAGATGTTTTGGTCGCAATACCTTGCATCTGAGCATCCCGTGCCCCTTAGCGATCAGCTAAAGCAGTTGACCGAACTGCATAGGGTGGCCGGATTGGCCATGAGGGATTTTATAATCCGTCTGTGGCCTGTTGAACCCATACCAGCAGCTACTTCGGGCTCGTGAAGCGGCTGGTCAGTGCCTGCCCCTGACTTGATGCCGTGAAGTGGTCGGTTTGTATCGAAGGTGCGCGGATGGCCTTCGCCCGTGTCAAAGTGAAGTGGGCGAATATGGATGCCGTTAAGCTCGCAGCCCAGCGACCGCCGGCAGGCAAAGAGGACCGCACGCTTGAGCGGTATTTTGATGATGTCCTAGAAGGATCCCGCATTGTAGAGGGCGAGTGTTTGAAGGACATCATTTTTGAATGACTGTATCTATGTTGTCCGGTCCTGTATTATGAAACAAGGCTTATGTATGATATATTGCTTGTTTTACTTGAAAATATTTCCTCCTGTGCGGCCGTTTACTATATCTGAGAGTTGGCCAGTCATCGGCTTCAGCCCCCACGTAGGTAGTACAGGGGTGTTTGGGATAGCACCTAAACACACTTGATCCAACGACTTGGTCCGTGAAGGAGGTGTTAGTGCAGCGAACTAGGCAATCGGACTATATGGATTTATCGCTCTCACGTAACCATAAGAGTTTTACAATGGGAGTGTAGGCACAACCCTAGTATTGTTCGATTATCCGAACTTGGGTGTTGTGGATGCACGGCCGAGTAAAGGCCGGCCTGTCGCGCAATGCGGAAAAATCGTAAGAGATTTATACTTTAGTCACCGAATAGCTGACCAGCTCTCGCCGCATCATGACAGTCAGTTTTTGGCTTTCTCTACTAAGGTGTTTAACCGGATGAACCAGAAACACAATCGCAGTAGTTCTCCCTTTACTACCTTAGCCAAACAAGTGGAACGTAAGGTAGTAACAAACAGGAGCTGGGCAACCCAACTATTGACCAAAGACATGATTGTGAGCCTATGCATATAATGCTATATTTGGGACGCCGAATTATACTATAAAAGTGTTCAGTCTTTATTTTATTTTTGAAACATGTGCGTGGCCGGATGGAGCCCCTAGCGATTTAGGTCGTACCAAGGTGCACATGGCAATCAGACGAGACAAAAGGAATACATATTAGGGAATAAGCCAGTATCGAGTACGTTGGGTGAAAGATTGTTTCCATTATAGTCTGATTGATATGTCAAAACGTATTTTTACACATGATGTGACAAGCATCCAGGCTATTTTACATGTCGAATACCAGGGAAAGCTGTGTACGGGTCCTAAAGAGGAAGAGTCGATCTTTAAAGATCCTTTAGGTACTATGCCGCACATCTGCGCAGCGTTGCTCCTTGGTGTGTGATTCTTCAAGAGGATCAACGATCGGTTTCTCATAAAGGGGCTGGAAACGGTGCCCTTGGTACCATCAAAAGTTGTCGTGGGTTTAAGGAACCTGAAAAAAAAGAATAAGGAAAAGAGAAATGATATGAGGGTCCACATAGGGTCGAGCCATATTGTGGTTTTATTTTTAATATGCCTACGTCTTTGCCCATGGTATCTTCAGCGCGTAGTTATGTACGTGTGGTACATATGCCGTGATGCGGTTGGGGTTGAGACGGAGGCCGAACTGCTAATCGAGCTCCTGGCGGTCTTGATCGTCGCTCTGCAAGGTGGTCCGGACGCGTTTAACAGTGTTCGGGGGCTTGACTACCAATGTAGTATTTGGCTTGATAAGGCCATGCTGGACTTCTACTACGAGGGCCGCGGTGTGCTCCTCAATACGAAGGGAGCACTCCATGTTTCCATTGACTGTTATGACACCGTGTGGTCCTGGCATCTTGAGTTTTAGATAGGCATAGTGCGGGGCCGCATTGAAGTGAGTGAGTGTGGTTCGTTCGAGCAGTGCATGATAGCCACTGCAGAAAGGGACGATGTCGAAGATCAAGTCTTCGCTGCGGAAGTTGTCCGGCGAGCCGAAGACGACTTCAAATGTGATTGAGCTCGTGCAACGGGCCTCTACAGTAGGTATGACTCCTTTAAAGGTAGTTTTGGTGGGTTTGATTCTTGATGAATCAATACCCATTTTGCGGACAGTATCCTGATAGAGTAGATTAAGACTGCTGCTGCCATCCATGAGGACTCACGTAAGGTGGAATCCGTCAATGATTGGATCGAGGACCAGTGTGGCCGAACCCCCGTGACGGATACTAGTCGGATGGTCCTTGCGATCGAAGGTGATCGGAAAGGGCGACCATGGGTTGAATTTTGGGGCATCTAGCTCTATCGTGTAGACATCCCTTAGCGCACGCTTGCGCTCCTTCTTGGGGATATGAGTAACGTATATCATATTCACCATTTTGACTTCAGGGGGAAATTTCTTCTGTCCCCCTGTGTTCGGTGGACGAGGCTCCTCGTCGTCGTCCTCGCTGGGCGACCCTTTCTCCTTATGTTCGGTATTTAACTTACCATCTTGTTTAAAGACCCAACAACTTCTGTTGGTATGATTGGCAGGCTTGGCGGGGGTGCCATGAATCTCGCAGGGTCGATCGAGTATTCGGTCCAAGCTGGATGAGCCCTCTCTGTTTCTTTTGAATGGCTTCTTCCGCTGACCGGACTTGGAGCCACTGAATCCGGCATTGACCGGCATGTCTTTGATATTTTCATTGTTTCTTCGGAGCTTGTGTTTGTTGCGTCGAGGCCTGCCATTGCTATTCCTGACTTTGAAAGTGCCAGGTTTGCTTGTACTATTGCCGCTATGGGCGATCCAGCTATCTCCGCCCATGCAAAAGCGGGTCATGGGTGCCGTCAGGGCTGCCATGGACTTTGGCTTCTCTTGGCCGAGGTGTCGGGTGAGCCATTCGTCGCGAATGCTATGTTTAAAGGTTGCTAGGGATTCGGCGTCTGGATAATCGGCAATCTAGTTCTTTTTAATGAGGAACCTAGTCCAAAATTTTCTGGCCGACTCTCCGGGCCGCTGGACATTATGACTAAGGTCACCAGCTGTAACATCCCAAATTTTCAATTTGGAATGTTATACATTAGGTCATCATGCATACCATGTTTTTCTCGCATTTTCCGATCCTAGAAAATTTCACGCAACTCAAGGACCCTCGGAGAGAGTTGGAAGTTTCATTATTTTCATATTTGGGATTTCTCAAATTTTGAAAATAGGATCATTTGGATTTATTTAATTATCTTCATAAAGTTTTCCTATAAAAAATTTTGAGAGAGGGAATAATATGACTTTCCCAAATTTAGGAATAATGAAGATTTAATAAATAAACCCATTTTGTTTGCCGGAGTTTTATTTGCATTTTATTTGGATAGGGAAAAATGCGCGTTTTAAAAAAAAATTTGCATTTAGGCCCCGAGTAAAGTTCATTTTTGTTCGACTCATTTTTAGGAGTCGGGGAAAGTTTACTGTATTAATTTTGGAGTTCGTTTAGATTTTTTTTTTATTTTGTCGCTCTGCGCGCGAGACCGTTTAAAAAAAAAA
>NC_041388.1:508127772-508134587 GCF_002162155.2 Triticum dicoccoides
CAGAGTAACAAACTAATCATGATTAGCCGTGTCCCCGGTTATGGACATTTTGAGTATCTAGTACTTGAATATCTTTGTGAATCTCAACATGTTACCTCTAATAAAAGCTATTGGGTTTTAATGAGTACTTTTAAATTGGGATTGAGGATGCTGTCAACCATTCTCAATGTTTAACAACCACCATGATAGTTAAACAAAATTATTCCTTTGATGTAGGGAAAAATTGGCTTTTCGCAAAACTGTAACCATAGAGCCTTACCACCAGCCATAATGCATGTAGTATAGGCTTATTGTTTCATTACTCTCTATGTGTTACATTGCCAGCATATTCCATGTGCTGACCCGTTTTCGGGCTGCAACGTTAATGTTGCAGACTTTTCAGACGACGATTGAGGTGCGTTTAGGTCGTGGTTCTATACTCAGTGATGCCGATGGAGTTGATGGACTCACTTATCTTCCAAGCTTTCCGCTGTTATTGTTATTAGATGGCCTTAAGCCATATTTATTGTAATAAGTTCTTTTTGAGCCATCGATGTAATAAGTGTGTGATTGCAACTCTGCTATAAAACCTCGATGTACTGTGTGGTGTCAGCATTACTGATCCAGGGATGACACCGTAGCACAGTAGACGTGATCCATTCGGGTCAGGTCGCTACAGAGATGGTATCAGAGCACACGCTGACTGTAGGACACGACCACTAAGTTAAGGCCATAGATCACTACTCTCCTCTCATTTTCTAACTCCTCATCTATTCTACTCTTTAGGATGAAGGACGCGAAGATCAAGTACACCCAACCGGATGAAGGCACACCATTTGGATTTCACTTGAAGGAAGTTACCAAGTACCTGAACATTGGACTACCAAGTTTCACCGGGACTTTCAACGCCACTCTGCCTGAAGAGGAGCGCTGGAAGATTCACGCTCACGTTCCGGGAAGAACATTCGCGCCAATGACGAAGCCCATAGATAGTATTTTCAGTGCACCAACTTGGAGTCTGGGAAAGAGCATGGCAGCTCACATCACCATGGGACGCATTGGAGAAGTTTATCAAGAAGACCTCAAGGACACCATCTACCAGATTTGCGGACGCCGAGACGACAAATGGGACATAGTCAGCCCCAAGAAGGATAGATCCATTGCAGCTTTTATCCAGGAGTTAAACCAGCACATTCGACGCCATGAGAACCAGATGTGCAATGATATGGTAGAGTTGAAGAATGCGAAGGCAAGGATCATCGAGCTAGAAGGAAAGATGAAGAATCTACGCAAGGACTACATGGACGAGATCGTAGCTGTCGTAAGGCACAATAACGATCTTAAGTATGAGATTGAAGAACTCAAGAAGAAATTGGAGCTCAAGAATGAAGACAAGTACGTCGCATGTCCAGACGACTACATCATCCTCGACGACACCGATTCGGATCCAAGTGAACCCGATTTTGAAGACGAAGCTGGAGCAGACATCATGGAATCTTCCACCGGTTCAAATTTCTAGAAGTCCCCCACATATTAGTAGTATTTCCCCCATGTAAACATTATAGTACACGCACTTGCGATAGATAGATCGTTGTAAGCCTTGTTTGATTGAATGGAGTGATTTTGTGTGCTTTTGCTCATGTGCATTTGGGTAGTGATTCCCCTTAGACCTCATTCTATTCTAAAATTCTCTTCTTTTCTAAACCCATCAGATGCCTCCGAGACGTGACAATGGATTTCCACCAGAGCTCACTCAGTTGATCCAGCAGCAGAATCAATTGATGCAGATGTTAGTTCAGAATCAGCAGAACAACAACAACAACCCACCACCACCACCTGCGGATCACTTGACTCGTTTCCTTAGACTAAATCCGCCGGTGTACTCCAGTAGCACCGAGCCGATTGTAGCAGATGATTGGCTCCGCAAGATAGGAAGGGAGTTGACCACTGCAGGATGCACAGATGGAGAAAGAGTGAAGTTTGCAGCACATCAGCTTGAAGGACCCGCAGCCGCATGGTGGGAGAATTTCACAGCCACTTACCCGGTAGACACTGTCACATGGGATCAATTTCAGCAAGCTTTCCGCACTGCCCATGTTTCAGCAGGAGCTATGGCCATAAAGAAGCGTGAGTTTCGCAACTTACGCCAAGGAGGAAGGACTGTTGGCCAGTATGTGGAGGAGTTTAGTAAGCTAGCCCGTTATGCCCCAGATGACGTTGCTACGGATGTAGCTAAGCAGGAGAAGTTTCTAGAAGGACTGAATGATGAGTTCAGCATGCCGTTGATGGTAGCAAGTTTCAATAACTACCAGGAGTTAGTAGATCGTGCCATCATGATTGAAGGGAAGCAACAGCAGATTGAGAACCGTAAGAGGAAGTATGGACAGGGGAAGTATAACTCTGGAGCCCAGCAGAAGCCCCGTTTTACCCCTAAACCGGGATTTAAGTTTCAGCACACCCATGGAGGAGGTAGCTCGCACAACCATAATGGCCACAAGAATGGTAATGGGAATGGAGGAAGCAACGGCCAGAACCGAACAACCCCATCAACCCCAACCAAGAGAGACCTGAGTCAAGTCACCTGTTTCAAGTGTTCGAAGACCGGACATTATGCCAATGAATGTCCTGAAGGCCAGAATGGAAATGGCAATGGAAGCTCTGGGAAGAAGTCGAACCCTTTCAATAGGGGACAGGTGAACCACGTTAATGTGGAGGAGATTGAAGATCAGCCCGATGCAGTTATCGGTAAGTTTTTGGTTAAGTCATTTACTGCACTCGTTCTTTTTGATACTGGTGCATCGCATTCATACATATCAAGGGGATTTGTGGAAAAGCATAGCCTGCCCACTAGGATTCTTAAAACACCTATGCTAGTAAGCTCGCCAGGAGCAGAATACATGGCCAGACAAGGATGTTTTCAAGTACCATTGAGTATAGGAAGGCATGTATTCCCAACGGATTTAATTATTCTGGAATCCCAAGGTCTGGATGTGATTCTTGGTATGGATTGGCTGTCGATGTATGGAGGAAACATCGATTGCGCCAGTAAGACAATTTTGCTTACCACACCAGAAGGAAGAAGGATCAAGTATGTATCCCGGCATGTGCCAAACAGGACACAAGTGAATTGCTTATCAGGAGTGGTGCAGGAAGAAGTACCAGTGGTGAAGGATTTTCCTGATGTATTTCCGGAAGAGTTGCCAGGCATGCCACCGGATAGAGACATTGAGTTTTTGATTGAACTATTGCCAGGAACAAGGCCCGATATCGAAACGACCATACAGGATGCCAGCACAAGATTTGGCAGAAATCAAGAAGCAGATTAAGGAGCTATTGGATAAAGGTTATATACGCCCAAGCTCTTCACCTTGGGGATCACCCGTTTTGTTAGTAGAGAAGAAGGATGGATCTTTGAGAATGGTTGTTGATTATCGTGAATTGAATGCGGTAACAATCAAGAACAAGTACCCACTACCAATGATAAATGATCTGTTTGATCGTTTGCAAGGAGCCAAAGTGTTTTCCAAGATCGACTTGCGATCAGGGTACCATCAGTTGAAGATTCGGGAGCAAGACATACCCAAGACTGCATTTACCACGAGATATGGACTGTACGAGTATACCGTTATGTCATTTGGATTGACTAACGCACCTGCCTATTTTATGAACCTGATGAACAAAGTGTTTATGGAGTTTTTGGATAAGTTCGTCGTAGTGTTCATTGATGACATCCTAGTTTATTCAAAGAATGAAGAGGAGCATAAGGAACATTTGCGTTTGGTTTTGGAGAAATTAAGGGAACATCAGTTATATACCAAATTCAGCAAATGTGAGTTTTGGCTAAAGGAAGTTGGATTTCTCGGACATGTTATATCTGGAGAAGGAATAGCAGTTGACCCCACAAAGGTTGAGACCGTAACTAATTGGGAAGCACCAACGACAGTTGGAGAGATTCGGAGTTTTCTTGGACTCGCAGGATACTACCGAAGATTCATTGAGAATTTCTCAAGGATTGCTAAGCCTATGACTGAATTGTTGAAAAAGGATAACAAATTCATATGGACTGAGGACTGTGAGGCAAGTTTTCAGGAGTTGAAGAAAAGATTGGTTACCTCACCAGTTTTGATATTGCCAGATCAGACTAAGGATTATGAGGTGTATTGCGACGCTTCACGTCGAGGACTTGGAGCAGTGCTTATGCAGGAAGGAAGAGTTGTTTCGTATGCTTCACGACAACTTAAGCCCCATGAGTTGAATTATGCCACTCATGATTTGGAGTTAGCAGCCGTTGTGCATGCCCTGAAGACGTGGAGACATTTCCTCATTGGAAATCATTGTGAAGTATATACGGATCACAAGAGTTTGAAGTACATCTTCACACAGAAGGAATTGAATCTCAGACAAAGGAGATGGTTAGAACTTATCAAGGATTATGATATGAGATTGCATTATCACCCCGGAAAGGCTAATGTCGTAGCAGACGCATTGAGCCGTAAGAGCCACGTCAATACCCTAATGATGGGAGAAATACCCAATGAGTTAGCCGAGGACCTTCGAGAGCTATGTTTGGAAATAGTTCCGAGAGGCTACGTAGCAACATTGGAGATTCAGTCGACACTGATGGACAAAATCAGAGAAGCCCAAAAGGCAGATAAGGAAGTTGCCTCTATAAAGGAGAAAATGGGCAAAGGAAAGGCTAAAGGATTTCGTGAGGATGAACACGATACCCTATGGTTTGAAGACTGTGTTTATGTGCCCAATAACCCAGAAATCAGGAAGTTGATTTTACAAGAAGCCCATGATTCACCCTATTCGATTCACCCAGGAAATACCAAGATGTATTTGGATTTGAAGAACACTTTCTGGTGGACCGGAATGAAGAAGGATATTGCGGAATATGTAGCTATTTGCGATGTATGTCAGAGAGTAAAGGCAGAACATCAGAAGCCAGCAGGATTGTTACAACCGTTGCCGATACTCGGATAAACTAGGCATGGATTTCATCACAGGTTTGCCAAAGACCCGTTCAGGATATGACTCGATTTGGGTTATAGTCGACCGTTTAACAAAGGTAGCTCATTTCATTCCAGTCAAGACTACCTATAGCAGTGCTAAGTTGGCAAAGATATACATGACCAGAATTGTGTGTTTACACGGAGTTCCGAGGAGCATCGTATCAGATAGAGGAACCCAGTTTACCTCGAAATTTTGGAACCAATTGCACGAGACATTGGGAACTAGATTGGAATTCAGTACAGCTTTCCACCCACAGACCGATGGACAGACTGAGAGAGTCAATCAGATTTTGGAAGATATGCTGAGAGCTTGTGCACTAGATTATGGATCTAGCTGGGATGATAATTTACCGTATGCGGAGTTTTCTTATAACAATAGTTACCAAACCAGTTTGAAGATGGCCCCTTTCGAAGCTTTATACGGAAGGAGGTGCAGGACACCGTTATCATGGAACGAAGTTGGAGACCGTCAATTCTTTGGACCAGATTTGATTAAGGAGTCTGAACAGAAGGTTAAGTTGATTCGAGACAGGCTCAAGGTAGCCCAGTCCAGACAGAAGAGCTATGCCGATTCAAAGCGCAAAACGATTGAGTATGAAGTTGGAGACAGAGTATATCTCAGAGTATCCCCGCTTCGAGGAGTTAAGTGTTTTGGAGTTAAAGGAAAGTTAGCACCCCGTTTCGTTGGACCGTATAAGATTTTGCAACGTATGGGAGAAGTTGCTTATAAGTTAGAATTGCCAGAAGGACTGTCAGGAGTTCATGATGTATTCCATGTTTCTCAGTTGAAGAAATGCCACCCAGAGATAGCAGAGGTACCGTTAAGAGACACAGTGCCACTGGAAGCAATTCAGTTGAAGGATGACTTGACATATGAGGAAAAACCTGTTAAGATTCTCGATTATGCCAGCAGAGTTACCCGCAGCAAAGTTATCAAGTTTTATAAAGTTCAGTGGAGCCACCACACTGAGGATGAAGCCACCTGGGAAAGAGAGGAAGTTTTGCTCAAGGACCACCCTCACCTATTTTCTAGCCAACCCGAATCTCGAGGGCGAGATTCATCTTAAGGGGGTAGGTTTGTAACATCCCAAATTTTCAATTTGGAATGTTATACATTAGGTCATCATGCATACCATGTTTTTCTCGCATTTTCCGATCCTAGAAAATTTCACGCAACTCAAGGACCCTCGGAGAGAGTTGGAAGTTTCATTATTTTCATATTTGGGATTTCTCAAATTTTGAAAATAGGATCATTTGGATTTATTTAATTATCTTCATAAAGTTTTCCTATAAAAAATTTTGAGAGAGGGAATAATATGACTTTCCCAAATTTAGGAATAATGAAGATTTAATAAATAAACCCATTTTGTTTGCCGGAGTTTTATTTGCATTTTATTTGGATAGGGAAAAATGCGCGTTTTAAAAAAAAATTTGCATTTAGGCCCCGAGTAAAGTTCATTTTTGTTCGACTCATTTTTAGGAGTCGGGGAAAGTTTACTGTATTAATTTTGGAGTTCGTTTAGATTTTTTTTTTATTTTGTCGCTCTGCGCGCGAGACCGTTTAAAAAAAAAAACTGCAGCGCCTTGGGCCAAAGGCCCAAGCTGCTAGCCGCCGGCCGGCCAAGGCCAAGGCCACCGCGCGCGCACGCACCAAGGGGGCCAGGGAGCCACTCCTTTTTCCTTGTCCTAGTAGGACTCTTTTCCTACTTCGTTTATTCCGTATCTAATCCTAGATCTATTCCTAATCCTAATCTATTTCTTGCCCCCTACCCCAAGCAAAAACCCTCCCCTCCCCAATATAAATACCCAAGCACCCCCCCC
>NC_041388.1:508135029-508179442 GCF_002162155.2 Triticum dicoccoides
CCTCCGCCTCACCACCGCGCCACCCAACGCCGCCGCCGCCTCACCACCGTGCCACCCCACACCCAACGCCGCCGCCGCCTTACGCCGCCACCGGAGCCCCTCGCTCTTCGAGGTACTAGCCCCGCGCCGCGTCACCTTTTCTTCTCTCGGATCGTTTTCTTCTAATCGTTTTCTTCTAATCGTTCCGATTCTTTTCTTCTCTAAACCGTTCCGGTTTTCTAGATCAGTTTTTCGTTCGGATTTCTTCTCCGAAACCCTAGATCGGATTCGTTTTCTTCTCCGATTTAGTTGCCTTTTTACCGTTCGCCGGACCGTTCGTCCTAATGAATGTGATCACCGGATTCTTCTAGGTTAATGAACGTCCGTTCGTTTAACCGTTCGTCGTTCTCTTTTCTCGTCGGATTTATTCCGCGATTCTTCCGATCGTGATTTCAGATCCGATCTTCTTTCTAGTCTATCTTCTTGCTCGTTTATCGGAATCAGGTGATTCAAATGCCTGGAGTTTCGCCTCGAAACCGCCGTTCCGACTAACCAACTTAAACTAAGTTTTGTTACTGTAAAATTTCGACCTAGTTTCAACTTGCTAGAACCGAGTTGTTTTCTTTCGTCGTTTGACTTTTGATGCTTTATTTGATTCGATTCTTTTGCAACCAGGGTTCTTAAGTTGAACTCTCTGGTTAGATCTTTTATTCGAGATTTCCCTGTGCATTAGATGAGTACTTATTGTATGCTTGTTGTTTGTCTGCGATAGATTACCCGGATTGCGCCGCTTGTTACTTCGAAACCCTAGGACTCGCGGATCATCAGCAAGGCAAGTAACACTTGATCATATCTTTCCTACTACCCAGTTTTATTGCATTAGATCAAACCCTCAAACACTTGCATTGTTAGGATCTAATTAAATTGTGGGATGGGAAGTAGATGAGGTAGTACCTATTACCTGTTACTTATGAAACCTTGGGAGTTACTTCTACGTTTGCTTATTATGCTATGTTATGCTAGTAGACGTGGATTGGGTGAGTGAATATCCATGACAGATGTGAGATTGTTAATTAATGGCTTATCTAAGGTGGCAACCTAAACACACATCTGGGTGGATTGAGGCACCTGATGTCTATCAGGACTTGCCTGTTTTTTTTTCTTTTGGACCGCCACCCAGGCTCTAAGGGATCATAAGATCTTTCATGCTAGAAACTTCCGTGTGCAGCCACATGCTACTATGGGCTCTAGCATAGTTGACTAAGTTGTGCGAACTCTTACGGGGTGGACTAGCAGATGTAGGGGATGTAGGTGTACCGGTCTACCCCACATGTAAGGTGCTAGTGCTTCTGAAAGACTATGTCTCGGTCATCCGTTTCTCAAACACCATGTAGTGCGAGAAAACAAACGGAGGCGATCGAGTCATGTGGGGAAAAGTGCGCAAACCTCTGCAGAGTAACAAACTAATCATGATTAGCCGTGTCCCCGGTTATGGACATTTTGAGTATCTAGTACTTGAATATCTTTGTGAATCTCAACATGTTACCTCTAATAAAAGCTATTGGGTTTTAATGAGTACTTTTAAATTGGGATTGAGGATGCTGTCAACCATTCTCAATGTTTAACAACCACCATGATAGTTAAACAAAATTATTCCTTTGAGGTAGGGAAAAATTGGCTTTTCGCAAAACTGTAACCATAGAGCCTTACCACCAGCCATAATGCATGTAGTATAGGCTTATTGTTTCATTACTCTCTATGTGTTACATTGCCAGCATATTCCATGTGCTGACCCGTTTTCGGGCTGCAACGTTAATGTTGCAGACTTTTCAGACGACGATTGAGGTGCGTTTAGGTCGTGGTTCTATACTCAGTGATGCCGATGGAGTTGATGGACTCACTTATCTTCCAAGCTTTCCGCTGTTATCGTTATTAGATGGCCTTAAGCCATATTTATTGTAATAAGTTCTTTTTGAGCCATCGATGTAATAAGTGTGTGATTGCAACTCTGCTATAAAACCTCGATGTACTGTGTGGTGTCAGCATTACTGATCCAGGGATGACACCGTAGCACAGTAGACGTGATCCATTCGGGTCAGGTCGCTACACCAGCATCTGAAGGCCAGATATAGGTGCCTTGGAAGTTATCTCTAAAGGTGTCCTCCAAGTCTTCCCAGCTTCCAATAGAGTTTTCTGGGAGGCTATTTAACCACTGCCGTGTTGGCCCCTTGAGTTTTAGAGGGAGGTACTTGATCGCATGTAGATCATCACCGCGTGCCATGTGAATGTGGAGAAGAAAATCTTCAATCCATACTGCGGAATCTGTTGTGCCATCATATGATTCGATGTTTATGGGTTTAAACCCTTCTGGGAACTGGTGCTCCATTACCTCATTGGTGAAGCATAGGGGGTGTGCGGCGCCTTTGTGTCGGGCCATGTCGCGACGCAGTTCGGATGAAGTCTGTATGCGGTTTTCGGCCCGGTCGTGATTATGCTTGTCGCGCCAGGCTTGACAGCCGTCTTCTCGTGCCGGGGCACGCCCCCGCGATCCGTAGATTGATCTGGTCTGGCCTGCTCTATTTTCCAGGTCCTATCATAGGTCATATGTGTATCCCCGAGTTGTTGTTTCTCTGCTTTTACGGCAAGGTGGTATGGGCTGGTGTTCGACTTGAGTTGCTGTTCTGCCCCGACCACGTGGTGGTCGGTCAGGCCCATCAGTCGCATTACGCGAGGGTGGTATGGGCTCCGGGGCCTCATCATTAAATTGTGGCAGTAGCTTGCGCTTCGGGTAGCTCTTTGGGGGTGCGAAGCCGTATTCCTCGGCTGCCAGGACATTAGTCAATCTGTCGTTGAGTAAATCCTTGTCAGCTTGAAGCTATTGCTGCCTCTTTTCTAGGCTTCTTGCCGTGGCAATTAGCCGGCGCTTAAAGCACTCTTGCTCGAGGGGTTCCTCCGGCACAATGAAATCTTTGTCGCCGAGGCTCACATCCTCATTGGAGATCGGTAGGTAATTACTGTCCTCCGAGTCCTCGTTCCCGACAGGATCGTCGGGATTTACCTGCCCATCCTCCCAATCATCCTGTTCGGATGTTGGCTCTATAGGGGCTTCAGGGTCTTCGGAGTTCTCCGGGGTGTTATTCTCTTCAGTGCCGGTATTGTTATCTTTTTCGCGACGCGATTTTGAGCGGCGCCTCTAACATCGATGTTTTGGAGGTGCTTCGGCAGGCTTGTCCTCAACCAGATTCTCTTTGCCATCATCGCCATCCTCTTTGGGTGTGTCCACCACGTACACGTCGTATGTGGAGGTGGCCGTCCACCGTCCGGTAAATGGAGGGTTTTGGCCTTGTTCGTCTCCGCCCTCATCATCCATACCGTCGATGTCTTCGGAGGCGTAATCCAGCATGTCGGTTAGATCCTTGAAAGTGGCTATGAAGTTGGTGGTGGGTGGGACGTAAAATTCCCCGCTCTCAGCCCCTAGTCTGGGCTGGGCATAATTCGGAAGCAATCCTTCCGCAATGACAAGTGATCGCATTAAGTCTGGAGCCTCGTCTAAAGGCGAGGGTTGGACAGAGAAGCGGGAGTCCGTGGGGTCGTCCGGAGTTGGAGCCCCCTGGTGGTGCCCACTCGGCACAGACCTCGAGAGTTCGGACTTAGAGTCCGACAGAGTCTCCGTCGCTTCTCAGGTTGCAAGCTCCCTAAGTGCAGAGAGTCTGGCGGGCTCTAGACTCCTGTCTTCGGACCTGACGGCTTGCTCTGGATCTAAGGCCAGAGCGGTAATCGGGGTCGCGGACCCTTCGAGGATCAAATCTCCTCCAATATCGGCAACATAGTTTAAGTTCTCGAAACTGGTCTGATGACCAGGAGGGTAACTATCGATCTGCTTGAGGTGACCGACCGAGCTGGCCCGCGGCGCGAAGCCGCCAAACACGAAAATTTGGCCCCGGGGGAAATCTTCCCCGAAACAGCAGCATTGTGGATGATCGAATGAGCCATCGAATCCTTCGTGGATGACACAGAGGAACTCTCAATGAAAGCACCAATGTCGGTGTCAAAATCGGCAGATCTTGGGTAGGGGGTCCCGAACTGTGCGTCTAAGGATCGAGGGTAACAGGAGGCAGGGGACACGATGTTTACCCAGGTTCGGGCCCTCTTGATGGAGGTAATACCCTATGTCCTGCTTGATTGACTTTGATGAGTATAGTGGTTACAAGAGTTGACCTACCTCGAGATTGTAATGGCTAAACCCTAGATGTCTAGCCTGTATGATTATGATTTCCTCTACGGACTAAACCCTCTGGTTTATATAGACACCGGCAAGGTTGGAAAAGCCAGTAGGCGTAAGCGAGGCGGTTGGCCTTCGCCTAGTGCCTAGGCGGTGCCTAAGCACCCTAGGCGTGGCTTAGGCGGTAATATAGTTTTTACTCGTAGTGTATTTGTGATTATTATGTGGGTGTTGATATTAGTATAAGGCATATAAATAAGTTAATTACCGTCTACTGCCGTTGGAATATAACCCGTTTGGCATATCAGTGCAGTATGTGGCATGATTTCTTGCTTGGGTAGGCAATTCCTTGCCTGCCCTACCTAGACCTCCATTTATGCCCTAGGCGAGGCGTTTGGCCATTGCCTACTGCCTAGGCGTGCCTCAGTGCCTCCTAGGCACTACTTTTTCCAATAGAGGACACCGGAGGAGGCTAGGATTGTATAGAGTCGGTTTGCGGAGAAAGGAATCTTCATATCCGAACTCCAAGCTTGCTATCCACGCAAAGGAGAGTCCCATTCGGACACGAGGGAAGGCCTTCTATCTTGTACCTTCTTGGCCCATTAGTCCGGCCCATATCACATAGCACGGACGCCCGGGGACCCCATAATCCAAGACTCCCTCACTTGGTATTGGTAGTGGTGGTGGTGTAGCAGGAGGGTAGTTTGGTGGTCGTGGTGATGGGATTCTGTTGCTCTGGCAAGTTTACATAGAACACAATACAGACTTGTGAGATTTGAAGGTGAGGAACCAAATCCCCTTTTGCTCCCATATCGCTCCCCCCGCGGACGACCCGGGAGATCTCTCACCGCCGCCGGCCAGGGACTCCTCCTCCTGCTCCTTCTCCCCTCGCTAACGCCAGCATGCACTACTGATGACCCACAACTATAGGGGATCAATCATAGTCCTTTCAATAAGTAAGAGTATCGAACCCAACGAGGAGCAGAAGGAAATGACAAGTGGTTTTCAAGGCATTCTCTACGAGTACTGAAAGTAGGAGTCACAAATAGTTTTGTAGCAAGGTAATCCGTAACAAATAAAAGGTAATAATAGTAACAAAGGTGCTACAAGGTGGATCAATCCTTTTTATATCAAAGGGCAAGCCGGAAAGTTCTCTTATAGTAAGAAAAGCATTCTCGAGGACACATGTGAATTCTCGTCTGGTCACTGATACGTCTCCAATGTATCTATAATTTTTTATTGCTCCATGCTATATTATCTACTATTTTGGGCATTATTGGGCTTTATTTTCCACTTTATATTATTTTTAGGACTAACCTATTAACCGTAGGCCCAGCCCAGAATTGATGTTCTTTTTGCCTATTTTAGGGTTTCGAAGAAAAGGAATATCAAACAGTGTCCAAACGGAATGAAACCTTCAGGAACGTGATTTTCTCACCGAACATGATCCAGGAGACTTGGACCCTACGTCAAGAAGCAAAGGAGGAGGCCACGAGGTAGGGGGCGCGCCTACCCCCCCCCCCCACCCCCAGGCGCGCCCTCCACCCTCGTGGGCCCCCTGTTGCTCCACCGATGTACTCCTTCCTCCTATATATACCTACGTACCCCCAAACGATCGGATAGGGAGCATAAACCCTAATTCCACCGCCGTAACTTCCTGTATCCACGAGATCCCATCTTGGGGCCTGTTCCGGAGCTCCGCCGGAGGGGGTATCCATCACGGAGGGCTTCTACATCAACACCATAGCCTTTCCAATGAAGTGTGAGTAGTTTACGTCAGACCTTCGGGTCCATAGTTATTAGCTAGATGGCTTCTTCTCTCTTTTTGGATCTCAATACAATGATCTCCCCCTCTCTTTTGGAGATCTATTCGATGTAATCTTCTTTTTGCGGTGTGTTTGTTGAGACCAATGAATTGTGGGTTTATTGTCAAGTCTATCTATGAACAATATTTGAATCTTCTCTGAATTCTTTTATGTATGATTGGTTATCTTTGCAAGTCTCTTTGAATTATCAGTTTGGTTTGGTGAACTAGATTGATATTTCTTGCAATGGGAGAAGTGCTTAGCTTTGGGTTCAATCTTGTGGTGTCCTTTCCCAGTGACAGTAGGGGAAGCAAGGCACGCATTGTATTATTGCCATCGAGGATAACAAGATGGGGTTTTTATCATATTGCATTAATTTATCCCTCTACATCATGGCATCTTGCTTAAGGCGTTACTCTATTTTCCTGAACTTAATACCCTAGATGCATGCTGGATAGCGGGTGATGAGTGGAGTAATAGTAGTAGATGCAGGCAGGAGTCAGTCTACTTGTCTTGGACGTGATGCCTATATACATGATCATACCTAGATATTCTCATAACTATGCTCAATTCTGTCAATTGCTCAACAATAATTCGTTCACCCATCGTAAAATACTTATGCTCTTGAGAGAAGCCACTAGTGAAACCTATGGCCCCAGGTCTATCTTCATCATATTAATCTTCCAATACTTAGTTATTTCCTTTGCTTTTACTTTGCCTTTATTTTACTTTGCATCTTTATCATAAAAATACCAAAAATATTATCTTATCATATCTATCAGATCTCACTCTCGTAAGTGACAGTGAGGGAATTGACAACCCCTTATTGCGTTGGTTGCGAGGAGTTATTTGCTTTGTGCAGGTACTAGGGGACGCACGCGCAACCTCCTACTGGATTGATACCTTGGTTCTCAAAAACTGAGGGAAATACTTACACTACTTTGCTGCATCATCCTTTCCTCTTCGGGGAAATCCAACGCAGTGCTCATGTGGTAGCAAGAAGAATTTCTGGCGCCGTTGCCGGGGAGGTTCGCGCAAGTCAAGATTTGACTTCCAACAACGAGCCATTTCTGGCGCCTACACAAAAGTCAACATACCAACTACCCATCACAACCCTTATCTCCCGTATTACATTATTTGCCATTTGCCTCTCATTTTCCTCTCCCCACTTCACCCTTGCCGTTTTATTTGCCCTCTCTCTCTCCCTATCCTCCCTCTCTTTCTCTATTTGCCTCTTTTTTCCTGCTTGCATTTTGTTTGCTTGTTTGTTGGATTGCTTGCTTGTCACGATGGCTCAAGATAACACTAAATTGTGTGACTTTACCAATACCAACAACAATGATTTTATTATCACTCCAATTGCTCCTCTTACCGATGCTGAATCTTGTGAAATTAATGTCGCTTTGCTGAAACTTGTTATGAAAGATCCGTTCTCCGGCCTTCCTAGTGAAGATGCCGATACCCATCTAAATAGCTTCATTGATTTGTGTGATATGCAAAAGAAGAAAGATGTGGATAATGATATTGTTAAATTGAAGCTATTTCCTTTTTCGCTTAGAGATCGTGCTAAAACTTGGTTTTCGTCTTTGCCTAAAAATAGTATTGATTCTTGGAACAAGTGCAAAGAGGCTTTTATATCTAAGTATTTTCCTCCCGCTAAGATCATCTCCCTTAGAAACGACATTATGAATTTTAAGCAACTTGATCATGAACATGTAGCACAAGCTTGGGAGAGGATGAAATTAATGATACATAATTGCCCTGCTCATGGTTTGAATTTGTGGATGATTATACAAATTTTTTATGCCGGATTGAATTTTACTTCTAGAAATCTTTTAGATTCGGCCGTGGGAGGCACTTTTATGGAAATCACTTTAGGAGAAGCTACAAAACTCCTAGATACTATTATGGTTAACTATTCTCAATGGCATACTGAAAGATCTACTAATAAAAAGGTGCATGCGATAGAAGAAATAAATGTTTTGAGTGGAAAGATGGATGAACTTATGAAATTATTTGCCAGTAAGAGTGTTTCTTCTGATCCTAATGATATGCCCTTGTCTACTTTGATTGAGAATAATAATGAATCTATGGATGTGAATTTTGTTGGTAGGAACAATTTTGGTAACAACGCGTATAGAGGAAATTTTAATCCTAGGCCTTATCCTAGTAATCCGTCTAATAATTATGGTAATTCCTACAACAATTCCTATGGAAATTATCATAAGATGCCCTATGATTTTGAATCTAATATTAAAGAATTTATTACTTTGCAAAAGAACTTTAATGCCTTGATTGAAGAAAAATTGCTTAAGATTGATGATTTGGCTAGGAACGTTGATAGAATTTCTCTTGATGTTGATTCTTTGAAACTTAGATATATTCCACCTAAGCATGATATCAATGAGTCTCTCAAAGCCATGAGAATTTCCATTGATGAGTGCAAAGAAAGAACCGCTAGGATGCGTGCTAAGAAAGATGCCTTTATAAGAGCGTCTTCTTCTAGTTCCTATGAAAATAAAGATGAAGATATAAAAGTTATTGATGTGTCCCCTATTAAATCTTTGTTTTGCAATATGAATCTTAATAATGATGGGACTGAATATGATCCACCTTTACCTAGAAGGCGTTCCAAAAATTCAGAGTTTTTAGATCTTGACGCCAAATTTGATGAAAGTGGGATTGATGAAATTAAAACCCAAGATGACGCTAAACTCACTATTTTGGATTTCAAGGAATTTAATTATGAAAATTGCTCTTTGATTGATTGTATTTCCTTGTTGCAATCCGTGCTAAATTCTCCTCATGCTTATAGTCAAAATAAAGCATTTACTAAACATATCGTTGATGCCTTGATGCAATCTTTGAAGAAAAACTTGAATTGGAAGTTTCAATCCCTAGAAAACTTTATGATGAGTGGGAACCAACTATTAAAATTAATATTAAATATCATTAATGTTATGCTTTATGTGATTTGGGTGCTAGTGTTTCCATGATTCCAAAGACTTTGTGTGATTTGTTAGGTTTCCATGATTTTGATGATTGCTCTCTAAACTTGCACCTTGCGGATTCCACAATTAAGAAACCTATGGGAAGAATTAATGATGTTCTTATTGTTGCAAATAGGAATTATGTGCCTGTAGATTTTATTGTTCTTGACATAGATTGCAATCCTTCATGTCCTATTATTCTTGGTAGACCTTTCCTTAGAACGATTGGTGCAATTATTGATATGAATGAAGGAAATATTAGATTCCAATTTCCATTAAGGAAAGGCATGGAACACTTCCCTAGAAAGAAAATTAAATTACCTTATGAATCTATTATGAGAGCCACTTATGGATTGCCTACCAAAGATGGCAATACCTAGATCTATCCTTGCTTTTTTATGCCTAGCTAGGGGCGTTAAAAGATAGCGCTTGTTGGGAGGCAACCCAATTTTATTTTTATTCCTTGATTATTGCTCCTGTTTAGTAATAAATAATTTACCTAGCCTCTGTTTTGGTTGTGTTTGTTGTGTTTAATTAGTGTTTGTGCCAAGTAGAACCGTTGGGAAGACTTGGGGAAAGTCTTGATACCTTGCTGTAAAAAACAGAAATTTTAGTGCTCACGAGAACTGCTGCCATTTTTATTTGGAAAGTGATATTTAGTTAATTATTTTTTCATACGAGTAATAGATAAATTCCTCAAGTCCAGCAATTTATTTTAGAATTTTTGGGGTTCCAGATCTTGCGCTAGCTACAGATTCCTACAGACTGTTCTGTTTTTGACAGATTCTGTTTTTCGTGTGTTGTTTGCTTATTTTGATGAATCTATGGCTAGTAAAATAGCTTATAAACCATAGAGAATTTTGAATACAGTAGGTTTAACACCAATATAAATAAATAATAAGTTCATTACAGTACCTTTAAGTGGACTTTTGTTTTCTTTCGCTAACGGAGCTCACGAGATTTTCTACTTTGAGTTTTGTGTTGTGAAGTTTTCAAGTTTTGGGTAAAGATTTGATGGATTATGGAACAAGGAGTTGAAAGAGCCTAATATTGGGGATTCCCATCGCACCCCAAGATAATCTAAGGACACCTAAAAGCCAAAGCTTGGGGATGCCCCGGAAGGCGTCCCCTCTTTCGTCTACTTCTATCGGTAACTTTACTTGAAGCTATATTTTTATTCACCACATGATATGTGTTTTGCTTGGAGCGTCTTGTATGATTTGAGTCTTTGCTTTTTACTTTACCACAATCATCCTTGCTGTACACACCTTTTGAGAGAGCCATACATGATTTGGAATTTTTTAGAATACTCTATGTGCTTCGCTTATATCATTTGAGTTATATAGTTTTGTTCTAGTACTTCACTTATATCTTTTAGCGCACGGTGGTGGATTTGTTTTATATAAACTATTGATCTCTCATGCTTCACTTAGATTATTTGGTGAGTCTTAAATAGCATGGTAATTTGCTTAAATAATCCTAATATGCTAGGTATTCCAGATTAGTAAAAAAATCTTATGAGTGTTTTGAATACTAAGAGAAGTTTGATGCTTGATGATTGTTTTGAGATATGGAGGTAATAATATCAAAGTCGTGCTAGTTGAGTAGTTGTGAATTTGAGAAATGCTTGTGTTGAAGTTTGCAAGTCCCGTAGCGTGCACGTATGGTAAACGCTATGTAACAAATTTGAAACATGAGGTGTTCTTTGATTGTCCTTATGAGTGGCGATCGGGGACGAGCGATGGTCTTTTCCTACCAATCTATCCCCCTAAGAGCATGCGCGTAGTGCTTGGTTTTGATGACTTGTAGATTTTTGCAATAAGTATGTGAGTTCTTTATGACTAATGTTGAGTCCATGGATTATACACACTCTCACCCTTCCATCATTGCTAGCCTCTTTGGTACCATGCATTGCCCTTTCTCACCTTGAGAGTTGGTGCAAACTTCACCGGTGCATCCAAACCCCATGATATGATACGTTCTTTCACACATAAACCTCCTTATATCTTCCTCAAAACAGCCACCATACCTACCTATTATGGCATTTCCATAGCCATTCTGAGATATATTGCCATGCAGCTTTCCACCATTCCTTTTATCATGACATATTCATCATTGTCATATTGCTTAGCATGATCATGTAGTTGACATAGTATTTGTGGCAAAGCCACCGTTCATAATTTTCATACATGTCACTCTTCATTCATTGCATATCCCAGTACACCGCCGGAGGCATTCATATAGAGTCATCTTTTGTTCTAGTATCGAGTTGTAATCATTGAGTTGTAAATAAATAGAAGTTTGATGATCATCATTAATAGAGGATTGTCCCAAATAAAAAAAGAAAGGCCAAAAAAGGCGAAATAAAAAAATAAAAAGGGACAATGCTACTATCCTTTGCCACACTTGTGCTTCAAAGTAGCACCATAATCTTCATGATAGAGAGTCTTTTGTTTTGTCACTTTCATATACAAGTGGGAATTTTCATTATAGAACTTGGCTTGTATATTCAAACAATGGGCCTTCTCAAGTGCCCTAGGTATTCGTGAGCAAGCAAGTTGGATGCACACCCACTTAGTTTCTTTTGTTGAGCTTTCATACATTTATAGCTCTAGTGCATCCGTTGCATGGCAATCCCTACTCCTCGCATTAACATCAATCGATGGGCATCTCCATAGCCCATTGACTAGCCTCGTTGATGTGAGTCTTTCTCCTTTTTTGTCTTCTCCACATAACCCCCATCATTATATTCTATTCCACCCAAAGTGCTATGTCCATGCCTCGCACTCATATATTGCGTGAAAGTTTATAGGTTTGAGATTACTAAAGTATGAAACAATTGCTTGGCTTGTCATCGGGGTTGTGCATGATGAGAGCATTATTGTGTGACGAAAATGGAGCATCACTAAACTATATTATTTTGTAGGGATGAACTTTCTTTGGCCATGTTATTTTGAGAAGACATAATTGTTATCTTGAATCTTTCGGATCTGAATATTCATGACACAATTAAGAAGAATTACATTAAAATTATGCCTAGTAGCATTCCACATCAAAAATTCTATTTTTATCATTTACCTACTCAAGGATGAGCAGGAATTAAGCTTGGGGATGCTTGATACGTCTCCAATGTATCTATAATTTTTGATTGCTCCATGCTATATTATGTACTATTTTGGACATTATTGGGCTTTATTTTCCACTTCCATATTATTTTTGGGACTAACCTATTAACCGAGGCCCAACCCAGAATTGCTGTTTTTTGCCTATTTTAGGGTTTCGAAGAAAAGGAATATCAAACGGAGTCCAAACGGAATGAAACCTTCGGGAACGTGATTTTCTCACCGAATATGATCCAGGAGACTTGGACCCTACGTCAAGAAACAAAGGAGGAGGCCACGAGGTAGGGGGCGTGCCTACCCCCCCAGGCGTGCCCTCCACCCTCGTGGGCCCCCTGTTGCTCCACCGACGTACTCCTTCCTCCTATATATACCTACGTACCCCCAAACGATCAGATACGGAGCAAAAACCATAATTCCACCTCTGTAACTTCCTGTATTCACAAGATCCCATCTTGGGGCCTGTTCTGGAGCTCCGCCGGAGGGGGTATCCATCACGAAGGGCTTCACATCAACACCATAGCCTCTCCGATGAAGTGTGAGTAGTTTACCTCAGACCTTCGGGTCCATAGTTATTAGCTAGATGGCTTTTTATCTCTTTTTGGATCTCAACACAATGATCTTCCCCTGTCTTGTGGAGATCTATTCGATGTAATCTTCTTTTTGCGGTGTGTTTGTTGAGACCAATGAATTGTGGGTTTATGATCAGGTCTATCTATGAAAAATATTTGAATCTTCTCTGAATTCTTTTATGTATGAGTGGTTATCTTTGCAAGTCTCTTCGAATTATCATTTTGGTTTGGCCTACTAGATTGATCTTTCTTGCAATGGGAGAAGTGCTTAGCTTTGGGTTCAATCTTGCGGTGTCCTTTCCCAGTGACAATAGGGGCAGCAAGGCACGTATTATATTGTTGCCATCGAGGATAGCAAGATGGTTTTTTTTATCATATTGCATGAATTTATCCCTCTACATCATGTCATCTTGCTTAAGGCGTTACTCTATTTTCACGAACTTAATACTCTAGATGCATGCTGGATAGCGGTCGATGAGTGGAGTAATAGTAGTAGATGCAGGCAGGAGTCGGTCTACTTGTCTCGGACGTGATGCCTATATACATGATCATACCTAGATATTCTCATAACTATGATCAATTCTGTCAATTGCTCAACAGTAATTCATTCACCCACCGTAAAATACTTATGCTCTTGAGAGAAGCCACTAGTGAAACCTATGGCCCCCAAGTCTATCTTCATCATATTAATCTTCCAATACTTAGTTATTTCCTTTGCTTTTACTTTGCCTTTATTTTACTTTGCATCTTTATCATAAAAATACCAAAAATATTATCTTATCATATCTATCAGATCTCACTCTCGTAAGTGACCGTGAAGGGATTGACAACCTCTTATCGCGTTGGTTGCGAGGAGTTGTTTTCTTTGTGCAGGTACTATGGGACGCGCGCGCAACCTCCTACTGGATTGATACCTTGGTTCTCAAAAACTGAGGGAAATACTTATGCTACTTTGCTGCATCATCCTTTCCTCTTCGGGGAAATCCAACGTAGTGCTCAAGAGGTAGCAATCACATTCATCATGGTTAGTTGATTCACATTCACTACTTTGATAATTTTATATGTGGGTGGACCAGTGCTAGGGTGCTAGTACTACTTGAATAAGTAACCCTCTTATGTTTAACCCCTCTCGCAAGCATCCGCAACTATGAAAGAAGAATTAAGATAAATCTAACCATAACATAAAACATATGGATCCAAATCAACCCCTTACGGAATAATGCAAAAACGAGGGTTTAAGCTTTGGTCACTCTCGCAACCCATCATCTACTTATTACCCCCCAATGCCTTCCCTTAGGCCCAAGTATGGTGAAGTGTCTTGTACTCGACGTTCACATGGCACCACCAAAGGAAGAACAACATACATATCATCGAAATATTGAACGAAAACCAACTTCACATGATTAATTATAACAAGACTTCTCCCATGTCCTCAAGAACAGAAGTAACTACTCACAAATCATACCCATGTTCAAGATCAGAGGTGTATTGGATATGCTTAAGGATCTGGACATATAATCTTCCACCAAATAAATCAACTAGCATCAAGTACAAGGTGTAATCAACACTACTAGCAAACCACAGGTACCAATCTGAGATTTTGAAACAAAGATTAAATACAAGAGATGAAGTAGGGTTTGAGAGCAGATGGTGCTGGTGAAGATGTTGATGAAGATTGGTCCTCCCATGATGAGAGGGATGTTGGTGATGTAGATGGCTTGATTTTCCCCTCCCGGAGGGAAGTATCCCCGGCAGAATTACTCCGCCAGAAAGCAAAAGTGCTCCTGCCCAGGTTCCACCTCAAGATGGCGGCGCTTCATCCCAAAAGTCTTGTTTTGATTTTTATTCTAGGGAAATAGTATCTTGTATGAGAATGCGGGCCACAGAGGCCTGCTGGTGGAGTGATAGGTCCATTTTGCATCATGCTTTTATATCAATATTTATTGCATTATGGGCTGTTATTACACATTATGTCACAATACTTATGCCTATTCTCTCTTATTTTATAAGGTTTGCACGAAGAGGGAGAATGCCGGCAGCTGGAATTCTGGGCTGGAAAAGGAGCAAATATTAGAGACCTATTCTGCACAACTCCAAAATTCCTGAAATTCCACGGAAGTTAGTTTTAGATTATATAAAAAATATTGGGCGAAGAAAGCACCGGAGGGGGGCCACCCACCATCCACGAGGGTGGGGGCGCGCCCTACCCCCTGTCACGCCCCCTGTCTCATGGGCCCCCTGGCAGGCCTCATGTGACCATCTTTTGCTATATGAAGTCTTTTGCACTGCAACAAATCATAAGAAAGCTCTCGGGACAAAACTCCGCTGCCACGAGGCGGAATCTTGGCGGAACCAATCTAGGGCTCCGGCGGAGCTGTTCTGCCGGGGAAGCATCCCCCCGGGAGGGGAAATCATCACCATCGTCATCACCATCGACCCTCTCATCAGGAGGAGGTCAATCTCCATCAACATCTTCACCAGCACCATCTCATCTCAAACCCTAGTTCATCTCTTGTATCCAATCTTTGTCCCAAAACCTCATATTGGTACCTGTGGGTTGCTAGTAGTGTTGATTACTCCTTGTAGTTGATGCTAGTTGGTTTACTTGGTGGAAGATCATATGTTCAAATCCTTTATGCATATTAATACCCCTCTGATTATGAACATGAATATGATTTGTGAGTAGTTACGTTTGTTCCTGAGGACATGGGAGAAGTCTTGCTATAAGTAGTCATGTGAATTTGGTATTCGTTTGATATTTTGATGAGATGTCTGTTGTCTTTCCTCTAGTGGTGTTATGTGAACATGGACTACATGACACTTCACCATTGTTTGGGCCTAGGGGAAGGCATTGGGAAGTAATAAGTAGATGATGGGTTGCTAGAGTGAAAGAAGCTTAAACCCTAGTTTATGTATTGCTTCGTAAGGGGCTGATTTGGATCCATATGTTTCATGCTATGGTTAGGTTTAACTTAATACTTCTTTTGTAGTTGCGGATGCTTGCAAGAGGGGTTAATCATAAGTGGGATGCTTTTCCAAGTAAGGGAAGTACCCAAGCACCATTCCACCCACATACCAAATTATCAAAGTACCAAACGCGAATCATATGAGTGTGATGAAAACTAGCTTGACGATAATTCCCAAGTGTCCTCGGGTGCGTTTTACTTTATATAAGAGTTTGTCCAGGCTTGTCCTTTGCTACAAAAAGGATTGGGCCATCCTTCTGCACCTTATTTACATTTGTTACTTGTCACCCATTGCAAATTACCTTATCACAAAACTATCTGTTACCGATAATTTCAGTGCTTGCAGAGAATACCTTACTGAAAACTGCTTATCATTTCCTTCTGCTCCTCGTTGGGTTCGACACTCTTACTTATAGAAAGGACTATGATAGATTCCCTATACTTGTGGGTCATCAAGACTCTTTTCTGGCGTCGTTTCCGGGGAGTGAAGCTTCTTTGGTAGGTGGAATTTGGTAAGGAAAATTTTATATAGTGTGCTGAAAGTTACTGTCACTTGTTATTATGGAAAGTAATCCTTTGAGGGGCTTGTTCGGGGTATCTCCACCCCGACCAGTAGAGCAAAGAGATGCTTCTCAACCTACTGAACCTACTGAAACTATTTACTTTGAGATTCCTTTGGGTATGATAGAGAAACTGCTAGCTAATCCTTTTACAGCAGATGGAATATTGCATCCCGATTTGCACCTAATCTATTTGGATGAAGTTTGTGGATTATTTAAGCTTGCAGGTATGCCCAAGGATCTTATCAAGAAGAAGGTCTTCCCTTTATGTTTGAAGGGAAAGGCATTGACATGGTTTAGGCTATGTGATGATATTGGATCATGGAACTACAACCGTTTGAAATTGGAATTTCATCAGAAGTTTATCCTATGCATCGGGTTCATCGTGATCGTAATTATATATATATAATTTTTGGCCTTGCGAAGGAGAAAGCATCGCTCAAGCTTGGGGGAGGCTTAAGTCAATGTTATATTCATGCCCCAATCAAGAGCACTCAAGAAAAATTATTATTCAAAAAATTTATGCTCTGCTTTCTCTCAATAATCGCTCCATGCTCGATACTTCTTGTACTGGATCTTTTATGATGAAGACTATTAAATTTAGATGGGATTTATTGGCAAGAATTAAATGCAACTCTAAAGATTGGGAACTCAGCGAAGGTAAGGAGTCAGGTATAACACCTAAGTTTGATTGTGTTAAATCTTTTATGGATACCGATGCTTTTCGTGAATTTAGCACTAAATATGGACTTGACTCTGAGATAGTAGCTTCTTTCTGTGAACCATTTGCTACTCATGTTGATCTCCCTATGGAGAAGTGGCTTAAATACCATCCCCCCATTGAAGTAAAAGTAGTTGAACCTATTAAATTTGAAGAAAAGACTATCACTTATAATGTTGATCCTATTGTTCCTACCGCTTATATTGAGAAACCACATTTCCCAACTAGAATAAAGCATCATGCTAAAGCTTCAACTGTGGTTCGTAAGAGTAATGCTAGAACACCTACACCCTCTGAGCAGATTAAATTTAAACCTAGTATTGCTATGGTTAAAGATCTCTTGTTTGATAATATTGATGGCCATGTTATTTATTTTTGTGATGAAGCTGCTAGAATTGCTAGACCCAATACTAAAAATAAACATAGACCTATTGTAGGCACGCCTATTATTTCTGTTAAAATAGGAGATCATTGCTATCATGGCTTATGTGATATGGGTCCTAGTGCGAGTGCAATACCTCATTCTTTATATGAATAAATTATGCATGATATTGCACCTGTTGAGATAGAAGGTATTGATGTTACAATTAAGCTTGCCAATAGAGATACTATTTCACCGATTGGGATTGTTAGAGATGTTGAAGTCTTGTGTGGGAAAGTTAAATATCCTTCTGATTTTCTTGTTCTTGGTTCCCCACAAGATGACTTTTGTCCCATTATATTTGGTAGACCCTTCTTGAATACTGTTAATGCTAAGATAGATTGCAAAAAGGATGTTGTTACTATTGGTTTAGGGGATATGTCTCATGATTTTAATTTGCTAAATTTTGTAGACAACCCCATGATAAAGAATTGCCTAGTAAAGATGAAATTATTGGTCTTGCTTCTATTGCCGTGCCTCCTAGTGATCCTTTAGAACAATATTTGCTAGACCATGAAAATGATATGTTTATGAATGAAAGAAGGGAAATAGATGAAGTATTCTTTAAACAGGGACCTATTTTGAAACACAACTTGCCTGTCGAAATTCTAGGGGATCCTCCTCCACCCAAGGGTGATCCTGTGTTTGAGCTTAAACCATTGCTTGATACTCTTAAATATGTTATCTTGATGAAAAGAAGATATAGCATGTTATTATTAGTACTAACCTTTCAGAGCAAGAAGAAGAGAAATTATTGAAAACTCTAAAGAAGCACCGTGCTGCTATTGGATATACTCTTGATGATCTTAAGGGCATTAGTCCCACTCTATGCCAGCACAAAATAAAATTGGAAAAAGATGCTAAACCGGTTGTTGATTACCAACGACGGTTAAATCCTAAGATGAAAGAAGTGGTAAGAAAATAAATACTAAAGCTTCTGGAGGCAGGTATAATTTATCCTATTGCTGATAGTCAGTGGATAAGTCATGTCCATTGTGTCCCTAAGAAGGGAGGTATTACTGTTGTTCCTAATGATAAAGATGAATTGATCCCACAAAGAATTGTTACAGGTTATAGAATGGTAATTGATTTCCGCAAACTAAATAAAGCTACTAAAAAGGATCATTACCCTTTACCTTTTATTGATCAAATGCTAGAAAGATTATCCAAACATACACATTTTTGCTTTCTAGACGGTTATTCTAGTTTCTCTCAAATATCTGTGTCAAAAGAGGATCAGGAAAAGACCACTTTTACTTGTTCTTTCGGTTCCTTTGCTTATAGACGCATGCCTTTTGGTTTATGTAATGCACCTGCTATCTTTTCAAAGATTTATGACTGCTATATTCTCTGACTTTTGTGAAAAGATTGTTGAGGTATCCATGGATGATTTTTCCGTATATGGAACTTCTTTTGATGATTGCTTAAGCAACCTTGATCGAGTTTTGCAGAGATGTGGAGAAACTAATATTGTCTTGAGGAGAAGTGCCACTTTATGGTTAATGAAGGCATTGTCTTGGGGCATAAAATTTCTGGAAGAGGTATTGAAGTTGATAAAGCTAAAGTTGATGCTATTGAAAAGATCTCGTGTCCTAAGGACATTAAAGGTATAAGAAGTTTCCTTGGTCATGTCGGTTTTTATAGGAGGTTCTTTAAAGACTTCTCAAAAATTTCCAGGCCTCTGACTAATCTCTTACAAAAAGACGTTCCTTTCGTCTTTGATGATGATTGTGTAGAAGCATTTGAAATACTTAAGAAAACTTTGATTTCTGCACCCATTGTTCAACCACCTGATTGGAATTTACCCTTTGAAATTATGTGTGATGCTAGTGATTATGCTGTAGGTGCTGCTTTAGGAAAAAGAGTTGATAAGAAATTAAATGTTATCCAATATGCTAGTAAAACTTTAGACAGCGCCCAGAGAAATTATGCTACTACTGAAAAGGAATTTTTAGCAGTTGTATTTGCTTGTGATAAGTTCAGACCTTATATTGTTTATTCTAAAGTAACTGTTCACACTAATCATGCTGCTATTAAATACCTTATGGAAAAGAAAGATGCTAAACCTAGACTTATTAGATTGGTTCTCCTACTACAAGAATTTGATTTGCATATTATTATTGATAGAAAGAGAGCTGAGAACCCCGTTGCAGACAACTTGTCTAGGTTAGAGAATGTTCTTGATGACCCACTACATATAGATGATAGCTTTCCTGATGAACAATTAGCTGTCATAAATGCTTCTCATACTGCTCCATGGTATGCTGATTATGCCAATTACATTGTTGCTAAATTTATACCACCTAGTTTCACATACCAACAAAATAAAAAGGTTTCCTATGATTTAAGACATTACTTCTGGGATGACCCACACCTTTATAAAGAAGGAGAAGATGGTGTTACTAGACATTGTGTACCTGAGCATGAACAGGAACAGATCCTACGCAAGTGTCACTCCGAGGCTTATGGAGGACACCATGTTGGAGATAGAACTGCACATAAGGTATTGCAATCTGGTTTTTATTGGCCTACTCTCTTCAAGGATGCCCGTAAGTTTGTCTTGTCGTGTGATGAATGTCAAAGAATTGGTAATATTAGTAGACGTCAAGAAATGCCTATCAATTATTCACTTGTTATTGAACCATTTGGTATTTGGGGCTTTGATTATATGGGACCGTTTCCTTCCTCTAATGGGTATACACATATTTTAGTTGATGTTGATTACGTTACTAAGTGGGTAGAAGCTATTCCAACTAGTAGTGATGATCATAACACCACCATTAAGATGCTTAAAGTAGTTATTTTTCCAAGGTTTGGAGTCCCTAGATACTTAATGACTGATGGTGGTTCACATTTTATTCATGGTGCTTTTCATAAAATGCTTGCTAAGTATGATGTTAATCATAGAATTGCATATCCATATCATCCATAGTCTAGTGGTCAAGTAGAACTGAGCAATAGAAAGCTTAAATTAATTTTGCAAAAGATTGTTAATATATCTAGAAAGAATTGGTCCAAGAAACTTGATGATGCATTATGAGCCTATAGAACTGCATATAAAAATCCTATGGGTATGTCTCCATACAAAATGGTTTATGGTAAAGCATGTCACTTACCTCTCGAACTAGAACATAAGGCATATTGGGCCATTAAAGAGCTCAACTATGATTTCAAACTTGCCGGTGAGAAGAGACTATTTGACATTAGCTCACTTGATAAGTGGAGAACCCAGGCTTATGAGAATTCCAAACTGTTTAAACAAAAAGTTAAAAGATGGCATGACAAAAGGATACAAAAACATGAGTTTAATGTAGGTGACTATGTATTGTTATACAACTCTCGTTTAAGATCTTTTGCAGGAAAACTCCCCTCTAAATGGGAAGGCCCTTACATTATCGATGAGGTCTATCGTTCCGGTGCCATAAAAATCAACAACTTCGGAGGCACAAATCCGAGGGTGGTGAACGGTCAAATAATCAAACACTATATCTCAGGTAATCCTATAGATGTTGAAACTAATGTTATTGAAACCGTAACCCCGGAGGAGTATATAAGGGACACCTTCTAGAATGTTTCGCCTCCGAAAAGGAAGAGGTATGTGGTACGGTAAGTAAACCGACTCCAAAACAGTTCTAATAGCAATTTTTATTCATTTTGGAATATTTAAGAAAATAGGAAAATAAGGAGTAGTCCGAAAAGGACACGAGGGTGGAGGGCAAGCCCTACCCCCTGGGCGCTCCCCTGCCTCATGGGCACCTTGTGTGCCCTTCGGACTCTGTTTTCTTGCACGATACTTCTTTTTGTCGGTAATAATTCATTATATAGTCTCTCGAAGGTTTTTACCACCGTACCAGGCAAATATCCTCTGTTTTTGTTTCAAGCTGTTCTGCTGCAGATTTAGATCAAGATGTCTTCTCAAAAGTCAGTCGGGAAGAGCCGGGTGTCTCATCCGACACCGGGACCAGGAGCAAATAGTGATGCTAACCACTTTGGGCCATCAACGGAGGAAGAGATGGAGGCCGACATGAAAATAATAGATGCCATAGAAGAGGATCAAGAAGTTATTTCTCGTTTCCTAGCTGGATTCACGATGGGGGAACTACAGAGCTCAGCTATTCCAAACTCGGTCATCCCTTCCAATGTTAGATTTCTCTCTTATGAAAATATGAAAAAGAGTGTTACTTGTTCTCCCGCAGCTATGCAACATCCATGGGTGAAAGGAGCTTTAGCCATCACGGGCAAGATTTGTAAGGAAATAATGGACCTCAAGCAACAAGTTAATAAGGTTGAGGAAGACAATTGTATCCTGAGGGGCATCATCGCCAAGAATATCACATCACCACCTCCGAAGAAAGAGACATAAATACATGGGTATGGGCACTCCCCTTGGCAACTGCCAAGCTTGGGGGAGTACCCCGGTATCATATCACCCTCACACTTTTATCTTTACCATTTTTCTTAGTTCGGTCCTTTTAGTAATATCTTGATCTAGTAGAATAAAGTTTTAGTATGATTTAGTTTTGAGTTTTGCTTTATGATCCTTCTATGTAATCGAGTCCATGAGCTATATATAACAAAGATTAGTTTTGAGTCAAGGGCTTGGTTATGTTGCTATGATCTAGAGGGAATAAAAGTAAGAATAAAAAGAAATAAAGAGTTCATATGGATCTTATGGAGAGTAATGACTTCACATATAAAGAGTATGATGAATAAAAGTTGTTGAGAGTTGACAAACATAGTTTTGGTCATCGTTGCAATTAATAGGAAGTAATAAAGAAAGAGAGGTTTTCACATATAAATATACTATCTTGGACATCTTTTATGATTGTGAGCACTCATTAAAATATGACATGTTAAAAAGTTGATGGTGGACAAGGAAGACAACATAATGGGTTATGCTTTCTTACATCCGAAATAAATTATATTGTCATGGATCATCCAAAATGTTGAGCTTGCCTTTCCCCCTCATGCTAGCCAAATTCCTTGCACCAAGTAGAGATACTACTTGTGCTTCCAAATATCCTTGAACCCAGTTTTGCCATGAGAGTCCAACATATCTACATATGGATTGAGTAAGATCCTTCAAGTAGTCATTGTTGTAAGCAATAAAAATTGCTCTCTAAATATGTATGATTTATTATTGTGGAGAAAATAAGCTTTATACGATCTTGTGATGTGGAAGAAATAAAAGCGACGGACTGCATAATAAAGGTCCATATCATAAGTGGCAATATAAAGTGACGTCCATTTGCATTAAGATTTCGTGCATCCAACCATAAAAACACATGACAACCTCTGCTTCCCTCTGTAAAGGGCCTATCTTTTATTCTTGTCTTATACTTTATACAAGATTCATGGTGATCTTCACCTTTCCTTTTTACATTTTATCCTCTAGCAAGCACTGTGGGTTGGAAAGATCCTGATATATGTAGCTAATTGGATGTGAGTTTTCATGAACTATTATTGTTGACATTACCCTTGAGGTAAAAGGTTGGGAGGCAAAACTATAAGCCCCTATCTTTCTCTGTGTCCGATTAAAACTTCATATCCATAAGTATTGCGTGAGTGTTAGCAATTGTGAAATACTAAATGAGAGTTGAGTATGTGGACTTGCTGAAAAGCTCTTATATTGACTCTTTCCAATGTTATGATAAATTGCAATTGCTTTAATGACTGAGATTATAGTTTGTTAGTTTTCAATGAAGCTTACGATTCATACTTGAAATTGTGATTGAATTGTTACTTTAACATAAGAGATCATATGACAATATATATATATGTTGCTGTTATAAGAATGATCATGATGCCCTCATGTACGTATTTTATTTTATCGACACCTCTATCTCTAAACATGTGGACATATTTTTCGATATCGGCTTCCGCTTGAGGACAAGCGAGGTCTAACTTGGGGGAGTTGATACGTCCATTTTGCATCATGCTTTTATATCGATATTTATTGCATTATGGGCTGTTATTACACATTATGTCATAATACTTATGCCTATTCAATCTTATTTTACAAGGTTTGCACGAAGAGGGAGAATGCCGGCAGCTGGAATTCTAGGCTGGAAAAGGAGCAAATCTTAGACACCTATTCCGCACAACTCCAAAAGTCCTGAAACTCCACGGAAGTCAGTTTTGGATTATATAAAAAATATTGGGCGAAGAAAGCACCGGAGGGGGGCCACCCACCATCCACGAGGGTGGGGGCGCGCCCTGCCCCCTGGGCGCGCCCCCTGGCAGGCCTCCAGTGCCCATCTTTTGCTATATGAAGTCTTTTTCCCTGGAAAAAATCATAAGCAAGCTCTCAGGATAAAACCCGCCACCACGAGGCGGAACCTTGGCGGAACCAATCTAGGGCTCCGGCGGAGCTGTTCTGCCGGGGAAGCATCCCCCCGGGAGGGGGAAATCATCACCATCGTCATCACCATCGATCCTCTCATCGGGAGGGGGTCAATCTCCATCAACATCTTCACCAGCACCATCTCATCTCAAACCCTAGTTCATCTCTTGTATCCAATCTTTGTCCCAAAACCTCAGATTGGTACTTGTGGGTTGCTAGTAGTGTTGATTACTCCTTGCAGTTGATGCTAGTTGGTTTACTTGGTGGAAGATCATATGTTCAGATCCTTTATGCATATTAATACCCCTCTGATTATGAACATAAATATGATTTGTGAGTAGTTACGTTTGTTCCTGAGGACATGGGAGAAGTCTTGCTATAAGTAGTCATGTGAATTTGGTATTTATTCGATATTTTGATGAGATGCATGTTGTCTTTCCTCTAGCGGTGTTATGTGAACGTCGACTACATGACACTTCACCATTGTTTGGTCCTAGGGGAAGGCATTGGGAAGTAATAAGTAGATGATGGGTTGCTAGAGTGACAGAAGCTTAAACCCTAGTTTATGCGTTGCTTCATAAGGGGCTGATTTGGATCCATATGTTTCATGCTATGGTTAGGTTTACCTTAATACTTATTTTGTAGTTGAGGATGCATGCAAGAGGGGTTAATCATAAGTGGGATGCTTGTCCAAGTAAGGGAAGTACCCAAGCACCGGTCTACCCACATATCAAATTATCAAAGTACCGAACACGAATCATATGAGCGTGATGAAAAGTAGCTTGACGATAATTCCCATGTGTCCTCGGGAGCGTTTTCCTTTATATAAGATTTTGTCCAGGCTTGTCCGTTGCTACAAAAAGGATTGGGCCATCTTGCTGCACCTTATTTACATTTGTTACTTGTCACCCGTTACAAATTACCTTATCACAAAACTATCTATTACCGATAATTTCAGTGCTTGTAGAGAATACTTTACTGAAAACTGCTTATCATTTCCTTCTGCTCCTTGTTGGGTTCGACACTCTTACTTATCAAAAGGACTACGATAGATTCCCTATACTTGTGGGTCATCATGGAGCCATGAGCTCGCATGTTGCGCCTCGAGGGGTGCCACCTAAGCTTGTGACTCCCTAGTGGGGCCCCTCATGATGATTCTTCTTCCAATATTTTTTATTAATTCCAAAATAATTCTCTGTAAATTTCCAGGTCATTTGGAGCTTTGGAGAATACCTATCATCATTGTAGCCTTTTTGGGTCCAAAATTCGAACTGTCGAGAATCACCTTTTCATGTGAAACTTGCAAAATAAGAGAGAAAATACATCATAATTGCTTTATAAAGTGAAATAATGATCAAAAACATTATAAATAATAGTACTCAAGTGAATACCGAACTCGATAATCATGACCACATGTTTATGGAGAGAGTGTCGATAAAAATAAAATATGGACATGGTAGCATCATGAACATTATTAAGTTATTGTAATAGCAGAAATTATGATAAAAATTCTCATGACCAAGTAATAATTCATCCAGAACGTTTAAAGTATGAGAGATAAACTTTGTTGACAACTAGCAAACTATGTTCTCAATCATCAAAGCAACTACAATTCATCATATTTTGGTAAGAGTCTATCTAAGAGCTTTTGGTTTAGCAAATTTCACATACTCAACCATCATATAGTGATCTATGATTGCTGACACTCGCAGCATATCTTTAGAGCAAACGTTTCCATCAGACACAAAGGAATATGGGGGTTTCATATTTCACCTCGCTAAATTGCTTATCTCGGGGATAATGTCAACAATAATAATTCACTAGTAGAATGCCCATGCGTTGCCATGAGCTTCTGAAATAGTTTAATGAAGTTATATAAAATGGTTTGATGAAGTTATATAAAGATAATACATGCTAAATTTAACAGATAGAGACAATATAACATGGTCATAATTGCATAATAATTAAAGTTTAATTTAAAATCTTTTTTGTTTTTTATGAGATATCACCTCTTTCATATCATTATATTGTAAAAAAAAACGGTGGTCCCTTTCAGCGACGTCGCTTCAGAACCATTGTCAATAGGTTCTTTTTGTGCATCTCCAAACTCCATATCTATGTCTCCTATATTCTGAAAAATAATAATATAAAATAATGCACCTTTTGCGTTAACATGTATAGCACCTCTTCTCGTGGTGTTTTGGTCTGGGCCGTCATCGTTACATCAGTGCATATGTCAGTTGATGTATTTGAAACATCATTCGAGTCCATCACTATTTATCTCTACTGGACAAAGGTGAAACATATAAAATATAATGATATTTTATACTGCATTATATAAACATCTATAATATATAATAAAAACAAAAGTGAGACTAATACAGATATTTTCAATTGCATTTTTTCACCCCACAACCTTATCCGGACCTTTTTTAAGAAATCCTTATGCGGACCTCTCCCTGACTCTCTCCTCCTCACAGCCAAACCTAGCCAAATGGGTCGGCCCGCAATGGCACGGTCCGGCCTGAGTTAAACGGGCTACCTCTCCCCACCCGATGCTCAGAAAAAAACCTCTCCCCACCCACTCTCTCCCCCTCCCAACCACTCACTCTATCCCCCTCCTCCCCCCACCGCGCCGCCCACCACATGCGTCTCCCAACTACGCCGCCGCCGCTACCGCCGCCCTCCTGCGCTGCTGCCTAGGCGTCGTGGTCTGCCACTCGCCGCTGCTGGACGGCTGGAGATTGTCGACACCCAAGTGCCGCCCATGCTCTGGCGCTTGCACGCCGCCGGCCCTGCCCCATCCCACCCTCCGCCACCACCTTCCCCACCCCGAGCTCAGATTTACGACGCCCACTGCCTTCCAGTTCGAGCTCCGCCTTGACCTCATCCCTGCTGCCACCGTCTTCCCTGAACCAAGGAAGCCCTCATCTGATACGCTCTCATCCGCGACGTGCTTCTCCAACCATTGGTACGCGACGGTGGTTCGGTCCGGGAGGTGGCTCCTGCAATCCTGGCGTCGCCGTAGCGGTGGTCCCATTCCGGTGGCATCAGGGGAGCACACATCATCCACGTGCAGCAAGCAGAGCCGGCCAATGATGCAGCAGCGCCGGCCATGAGGAGACGCCTGCCGTGGTGGACGCGAAGACAACATCCGTGGGCATGGAAGACGGTTTTGGATCTTGTGAGCCGCCGCCGCTGGCGTACAGAAAGTCAACGTCGGCCTTCTACTGCTCCATGTCCAACAAGTCGCCCACGAGGCGTCAGTGTGGCATTGCTAGCTCCAGCTTCCCCCCGCAATCATCTCTGTCGCCGGCACTTGCACGCAATCGTGCTGGTGAGGCTCTTCATGTTTACTTTCTTCTGCTTGTAACATGGCCTAATACTCACAAATATTTTGCATCATCTGAACAAATGATGGTAAATTGATTCATATGTAATGTGACATCCTGATTACAAGTTCTCTTAGATTAGTTTTTCTGTTGGAATAATGTTCTATTGGAATAATTATTCTGTTGGAGCAGAACAATGACATCCCTATGATTCAGTTTTTAGGGGATGGACAGAATGGGAGTATAAAACATTTGACTATCGTATTTTTTAATACTTATAAACAGGTAGTATATATCATCGAGGTAGTACATGGATATCCAACATAATCAGAGACCTTATGGTCGGATCGATCTTCATATATAGTAGAATGTTTTATTTGTTTGCGAGTTAGGTAATTGTTTTTTTCTAGCCATGATGTTTTCCATAGTACTAAATTAGTATTAGTTATTCCTACAAGTGTTAGTTGTTCATAAGCATATAATATAATCTGCTACTGTCAATACTTACCTCTGAAACTCTGGTATTCTACTCCTTTATTTCCCTGATACCTTGTCAGTCAGTATGTACTGAGTATATCCACACTACAGGTTTCTGTAGTTCAAGATCAAAGGCAAGAATCAGCCAAATATGATGATGAGAACAACGCTAATGATGGAGAACCTTTATATATCGAAGCTGAGATGTCTATTGGGAATACTAAATTTCAATGCGCATCCTAAATTTCAGTTACCTGAAATCAAGGCCAGTTTTAGTCGATGCCGAAGTAAACTACCACATGTAAGTTTATGGACACACATTAGTTTCCGGCTACGGATTTAATGGCTGCCGAACTTTATCCACATATATAGTAGAATTAGTTAGTTATCTGAATTTTTTCTGATCTGCACTCTTCTTGCCTTTAGTTCTGTTCTTAATAGAATTATTACTTAATAATAGACGAAAACTTGTTTGCCTTCATCATCTGCATTTCAAATGACTCATTATGCATCAGGCTAGCTAGGCAATATGAAATTTTACTTCTTGGCTATAGTCACCGAGCACTGCAATTTGAAATTATAGCCACGAATTTTGGAGTAGTCGAAAGGACATTCTTAATCTGATACAGTCAACCAAGCACTCAATTTTCAAAACAAGAAGCGGTTGCTACCATATTATTTATGTTTACAATTAACAAACTACATCCTGACATTCCTTCTTATTTTTGTTTGCATCCAGACGTGATGACCTTGAGAAAATCCATGCACTTCAATTGGACATGAGTTTTCTGCCATGTAATCAATGATGCACTTCACGTGATAGAACTGTAAGATCAGTACTTCTATCTACTCTATTCATCACATCTACACTTCTGTTTATTCATTCTATGAGCTCTCTATTTAAAGAAACAACAGAGACTACTATTTAAGAATAATAGCCTTTTCAATTAAATGCTGAAGTATGTGTTTCCTGCATGCACCCACAAGTTATTCAAGAAAAACTAATTAATGCCTTAAACTTAAAAGTATCTCATGGCCACAACAAACAGTTCACTCAAAATTAAAACAGGAACTACTTTTATTGTGCTACAAACAAAAGCATAACAGGGTTTAGGAACCACAGTTTTAATTTTGAAAACCTTTACGAGTTTAGCAACAAACCGGCATGGTAGAAAAGTTTTTAGAAATACAGGGTAATAAAAAATGTAGTACTTCAATGTGTGGGCAAGCAATAATACGTTTTTTATAACAACTATTAGGATGTGATTCGAGTATGACACGACATTTTCAATGGTAGTCACATTAGTAACGGCTGAAATGTATGCAACTTCTATATGGTATCGTAGTGTCATTCGAAGAGAGAAGTACTGCTGCTTAAGATAAACAAATATTGACTAAAAAAGTACCATGTCAAAACTGCCCAACTGAAATATCATGATCTGCACCTAAAGTGTGTTCCCGGTGATAAAGACAACTATATGTTGTTTCCTTAAGGAAAACATGCACACACATTATTGATAGACAAAAATGCCACAATAATTAATTCTGTCTAGTGTATACTAACCGAACTGAAACATATAGACTTAAAACAGGGGGCGATTGTCTCATGTTATTATCTAACATGTCATATTGGCTATACCTACATCTCGAGACGTTCAAAGCATAGGTGTACTGGATGCAAAACTATATAGATGCATACTCTAAATCCTCAGAGTCTGAGCAAAACATGATAAAATTGAAGATGAAGTGCACTAGCCCGGAGCAACGCCACTGAAGCTGGGCATTCTTAATCTGATAGTGGTCGCGCACGTTTAAATAAAGATTGCAGTCAAATAAAAAACAAAGATAAACATCTGTACAAAAGCACTCCAGAGCAACAAATTATCTATAGAATAAGAGTAAATGCTCTTGTCATATTCAAAACCCGCCGGTTTCGTAAGTGTGGACTTCAGCCTGTAAGGACTTTCTTATAGACGATGTTCTTCATCAAGGTTTGTAAGGACAAGGAAGGTCTTTTTCACTTCTTTGATTTATCACTTTTCTTCTTGCCATTATCCTTCTCCTTCTCCTTCTCAATGAGGATCTTTATGTTCCTCTTCGCGATGGCTCGAGACAACGTGACATAGAGTTGACCATGAGAGAACACCAGATTAGGTAGGTACACGCTAACAATTGGAATTGTCTGTCCTTGAGCCTTGTTAATCGTCATGGCAAAGCTAAGCCTTACAGGAAATTGCTTCCTCTTGAACTTGAATGGAAACATGTCATTGTTAGACGGGCATAGGGGTATTCGAGGAAGGAATACCCTCCTACCTGCGTGTTGTCCGATCACGATTTCTGCGTCGATGGCGTTCCTCTCGAAACCTCGGACCACAAGCCTCGTCCTGTTACACAGACCATTAGCCAGATCAATGTTCCTCAGAAGTATGATAGGGCAGTTGAGCTTCAGGTTGAGTGCATGCGGAGGCAGACCATTGGGAGTCAACCCATTCAGGAACTCGGGAGCGTAGTAGCCATATGGGTCGTCTTCTGCACTATCAAAGCTATGGTAGATTACTTCTTCTCCCCGAAAATGCTCTACCATGCGTATGTTTATCTTGTCCACATTGTCGTTTGTGGTGGAGAGGATTGCGCGTGAAGTCATGTAATTTGGATCGGACATTTTGTCATCTAGTCTCAGAAACACATGGTCAATCAGCTTCTCTAGGTCGTCCCCCTCGCATGTAGATCGCACACAAATATATCTTCAGGGAGTCGTATGTTTCCTTCATCGTCAACTTCCTCGGTGCCATTGCCTACCCTTAGCAAGTAGTCCACAAACCAGGTGTCATTATGAGCCCTCATGTTGATGACGAGCCTTAGCTGGTGCATACCCTTCCAGAGATGTGAACTTCGAAGGGTTGCATCGATTGTCTGACCCCGGGACCCCCTCCTGACGACCGGAAGCACCTGCCTGAAGTCCCCACCAAACACAACAGTTTTTCCTCCAAAGGGTCGGTCCCATCTTCCCATGATGTCACGCATGCTGTTGTCCAGTGCCTCGACCGCCCGTCGCTTAGTCATGGTGGCCTCGTCCCATAGTATCAATGAGGCCATCCTCAGTAGCTTGGCGGTACCACTCTGCTTCGTGAAGGTGCAGGAGGCGCCATCGTCGCAACTCAATGGGATCTTGAACCTCGAGTGGGCAGTCCTGCCTCCAGGCATGATAGAAGCCGCGACACCTGACGTCGCGGTAGCGATAGCGATGTTTCCCTCGCTTCGAACCTTCGCGAGCAGCGCCCTGTACAGGAAGGTCTTCCCTGTACCTCCCGGGCCATCAACAAAGAACACACCCCCATCACCGCCATCAACAGCAGCTAGTATCTCGTCGTATGCAACCCTCTGCTCGAAGTTTAGCGACGATGCCAATTTAGTGTCATTGATGTCAAAATCGATGTTGGATTCCTCGATCACTTCTCCGGCCTCGCCCTCGGTTGGGTCGAACGCATCATCAATGCATGGAAGAGCGAAATCCACTATGTCTTTTCCCATGGACTGCAACATACCCCTAATGTCAAGCAACACCATCTGTTCCACCTCAATCGGGCACGTGTGTGATCGCCGATAGTCATCAGACACAGGCTCGAGGTGCCTATCCCATAAACCACGCACGTCGCCTGGCTCACAGTGCACCAAAATTGTTGCTAAGAGCCTCCTGAGTGAACATGGCATTGGTTGCGAGTAGCTATCGCTTTGTGCAGGTGCCAAGGACTTGAGTGTGGCCTCCTACTGGATTGAAACCTTGGTTCTCAAAAACTGAGGGAAATACTTACGCTACTCTGTTGCATCATCTCTTCCTCTTCGGGGAAAACCAATGCAAGCTCAAGACGTAGCAAGAAGGATTTCTGGTGCCGTTGCCGGGGGTCTACGCAAAAAGTCAACATACCAAGTACCCATCACAATCCCTATCTCTCGCATTACATTATTTGCCATTTGCCTTTCGTTTTCATCTCCCCCACTTCACCCTTGTCGTTTTATTCGCCCTTTCCCTCTCCATCCTCCCTCTCTATTTGCTTCTCTTTGCCCGTTTCTTGTTTGCTTGTATGGTTGGAATAGTTGTTTATTTATTACTAAACAGAGAACCTAAGATATATGGATCCTCATCCACTTGCTAATCTTTTTAAGAGATCCAATTATGATGAACCAATTGCTAATGAGTTTTGTGCACTAGATTATCTTTATGAAGTTTTGCTTGAAATTCGTGAATCTGCAAAGTGTGACGAATTACTTTATGAAGCGATTCATGATAGATCTTTGATAAAAAGCATGATTGCAATGATTTTATTATAAATTCTCTTGATGTCAATTGTATTAATAATATGCAAAACCCTAAGCTTGGGGATGCTAGTTTTGCTATGTCTACTACTTGTTGTAATGATCATGATTGGGGTGATTCTTCTGATGATATTAAAAATTTATTTAAGTCCCATGATGAATATGAGATTGATAATAGTGTTTGCAATATCATTGAAAGTGGGTTTGGAAGAGTGTCAACTTTATATCCCACATATTTGAAGAATATTCAATCTTATGAAATTTTTGATAAAAGTGGGTTTGGAAAGGTCATGACTTTAGTTAATGTTAGTCCCACTACTTTGGAAGAGTGTAAACTTTGCATGCATATGGATCGTGTTGAAAATATTTTTATGTGATAGCTATTTTTTTGAATTTTCTTATGATCCCTCATGCAATTATTATGAGAGAGGAAAATATGGTGGTAGAAATTTTCATGTTACTAAATTACCTCTTGTTATGTTAAGATTGCTATTGTTTCTTTCCGCTTCCTTACATATGCTAGTTTTTGCTTTCCTTGACAATTTGTTTGCCTATAAAATGCCTATGCATAGGAATTATGTTAGACTTAGATGTGTTTGTCACATGTTTTATGATGCTCCCTTTGTGCTTCAATTCTTGTCTTTCATGTGAGCATCATTAAAATTATCAATGCCTAGCTTTAAGGATTTAAAGAAAAATGCTTGTCGGGAGACAATCCAATATTTATCCTTCCTGTTATTCAATAAATAATTTATTTAGCCTCTGTTTTGGTTGTGTTTTCTGTGTTTAATTAGTGTTTGTGCCAAGTAAAACCGTCGGGAAGACTTGGGAAAAGTCTTGTTGAATTTGCTGTAAAAAAACAGAAACTTTAGCGCTCACGAAAACTGCTGTCATTTTTATTTGAAGAGTGATATTTAGTTAATTCTTTTTGAAGATGGTTAATAGATAAATTCCTCACGTCCAGCAATTTATTTTAGAATTTTGGGGTTCCAGATCTTGCGCTAGCTACAGATTACTATAAATTGTTCTGTTTTTGACAGATTCTGTTTTTCGTGTGTTGTTTGCTTATTTTGATGAATCTATGGTAGTAAAATAGTTTATAATCCATAGAGAAGTTGGAATATAGTAGGTTTAGCACCAATATAAATAAATAATTAGTTCATTACAGTACCTTCAAGTGGTCTTTTGTTTTCTTTCGCTAACGGAGCTCACGAGTTTTCTATTTTGAGTTTTGTGTTGTGAAGTTTTCAAGTTTTGGGTGAATTCTTTTGATGGATCATGGAACAAGGAGTGGCAATATCCTAAGATTGGGGATGCCCATGAAACCCCCAAGATAATACAAGGACACCAAAAATTCAAAGCTTGGGGATGCCCCGGAAGGCATCCCCTCTTTCGTCCACTTCCATCGGTAATTTACTTGAAGTTATATTTTTATTCACCAACATGATATGTGTTTTGCTTGGAGCATCTTGTATTATTTGTGTCTTTGTGTCTTAGTATGCCACAATCATCCTTGCTGTACACACCTTTTGAGAGAGCCATACATAAATTAAAATTTGATAGAATACTCTATGTGCTTCACTTACATCTTTTGAGCTAAGTAGTTTTGCTCTATGTGCTTCACTTATATCTTTTGAGCGTTATAATTTTGCTCTATGTGCTTCACTTAGATCTTTTAGAGCACGGTGGTGGATTTGTTTTAAAGAAACTATTCATCGCTCATGCTTCACTTAAATTATTTTGAGAGTCTCTTAATGGCATGGTAATTTGTTTAATAATAATATGCTTGGTATTCAAGATTTGTGAAACTTTCTTTTGAGTGTGTTGAATACTAAGAAAAGATTGAAGCAGTATAATTGTTTTGAGATATGGAGGTGATAATATTAAAGTCATGCTAGTTGAGTAGTTGTGAATTTAAAGAATACTTGTGTTAAAGGTTGTGATTCCTGTAGCATGCATGTATGGTAAACCGTTATGTGATAAAGTCGGAGCATGATTTATTTATTGATTGTCTTCCTTATGAGTGGCGGTCGGGGACGAGCGATTGTCTTTTCCTACCAATCTATCCCCCTAGGAGCATGCGCGTAATACTTTGCTTTGATAACTTCTAGATTTTTGCAATAAGTATATGAGTTCTTTATGACTAATGTTGAGTTCATGAATCATACGCACTCTCACCCTTCCACCTTTGCTAGCCTCTCTAATACCGCACACCTTTCGCCGGTATCATACACCTACTATATACCTTCCTCAAAACAGCCACGATACCTACCTATTATGGCATTTCCATAGCCATTCCGAGATATATTGCCATGCAACTTTCCACCATCTAGTTCATCATGACACATTCATCATTGTCATATTGCATATCCCGGTACACCGCCGGATGCATTCATATAGAGTCATATTTTGTTCTAAGTATTGAGTTGTAATTGTTGAGTTGTAAGAAAAATAAAAGTGTGATGATCATCATTATTAGAGTATTGTACCAGTGAGGAAAGAATGATGGAGACTATGATTCCCCCATAAGTGGGGATGAGACTCCGGACAAAAAATAAAAAAATAAATAAAAGAGGCCAAAAAAGCCCAAATAAAAATAGGCCATAAAAATAAAAATAATAAAGAAAAAAGCACAAATAAAAAATGAGAGAAAAAGAGAGAAGGGACAATGTTACTATCCTTTTACCACACTTGTTGTCGGTGTCAAGACCGGCGGATCTCGGGTAGGGGGTCCCAAACTGTGCGTCTAGGCCGGATGGTAACAGAAGGCAGGGGACACGATGTTTTACCCAGGTTCGGGCCCTCTTGATGGAGGTAAAACCCTACGTCCTGCTTGATTAATATTGATGATATGGGTAGTACAAGAGTAGATCTACCACGAGATCAGAGAGGCTAAACCCTAGAAGCTAGCCTATGGTATGATTGTATGTTGTGATTGTTGTCCTACGGACTAAAACCCTTCAGTTTGTATAGACATCGGAGAGGGTTAGGGTTACACAAGGTCGGTTACAAAGGAGGAGATATACATATCCGTATTGCCTATCTTGCCTTCCACGCCAAGTAGAGTCCCATCCGGACACGAGACGAAGTCTTCAATCTTGTATCTTCATAGTCCAACAGTCCGGCCAAAGGATATAGTCCAGCTGTCCGGAGATCCCCTAATCCAGGACTCCCTCAGTAGCCCCCGAACCAGGCTTCAATGACGATGAGTCCGGCGTGCAGTATTGTCTTCGACATTGCAGGGCGGGTTCCTCTCCAAATTCCGTGTACTTGTCGAAATAGTGTCCGGCCTCTTGTGAATGTTGCACTCCTTGGCTTCCACGCCCAATAATGGCCACTTTCCACGTGTCGAGCGAATGTGAAGAGCCAGGGTGTTTTTACATTTACCCCCCTAGCTGTGTGAATGAGCTGCCTATTAAAAAGACGAGGATTCAGATCCAAATCACACCATCCTCCCTTGGCGAGCCTTCATCGAAGCGCATTCAACAAAGATCCATTCCATCATGGCCGGTCGACGCAGCTCCTCCTCTCACTCCCCTAGCCCCAAGCCTAGAGATTGGGAGAGATGTTTTGTCCCGCACAGCAAATTAGTGATGCTTCAGACCAAGGGATTTCTTCCCCCAGCGTACATGGTCCCGGTTCGAGCCGGGCTTGCCACCTATAACAGCGGAGAGCAAGCGGAGAGCCTTCCCAATCCCTCCAAGGGAGAGCGGGTATGCACTGTCCCTTATTTGGTAAGAGGGCTCGGATTTCCAATTCATCGGTTTCTTCGGGGGCTCCTGGAGTTCTACGGCCTCCAGTTGCATAACCTTTCGCCTGCCTCCATGCTGCATATCGCGGGATTCATAGCCCTTTGCGAGTTGTTTTTGGGCTGTGAGGCTCATTTCGCTCTGTGGAAGAAGCTCTTCTGCCTTGTGCCCCATTCTCAAAAGGGGTCAATATATCAAGTGGGCGGAGCCGAAGTGTGGCGTATTGCCGGGACCGGATACCTGTCCAGAACCCCAAAGAAGACGTCCGAAGACTGGCCTTCAGAATGGTTTTATATAGAAGACGTCCCCCTCCCGGATCCTATTAGAATCGGCCTTCCTGAGTTCGACAACGCCCCTTTGAAGAAGCACCGGAGCTGGCGTCCATGAAGCTCCCTGGAGGAAGATGACAGGGACATTCTCAGAGGCATATTAACGTCCGTGCCTTCTTTTCAGGAAAAAGAGCGCTCGTCGGACTATACCCGTAGAGGCTACTAATCGCGCCTCCACCAGCCAGGCTCCAAGGCCGGATTCGGAGGCGGGAACAAATACAAGGTGTGCGCCGGGCGCTCCTCCGATAGAGGATGCAGATAAACTGTCCACCACCAATTCCAAGGTGGAAAGTGTCATGAACCACAGGCGTCGCCGGACTGTTCTTCGTGACGCTTGTTTCTCCCAAGAGGCATTGGATGCCTTCAACTCGGGAGATGTGTACCTCTGTGCCGCTCAAAATGGTCTAGCCAGAGCCATGGAGCAGTATGTAAAAGACATACGGGTGAGAAAATTTGGTGATTATATATATCAGTAGCCCCTGAGACTTGAAACAGTTAGAATAACTGATTTAAGGAACATCTGTTATGCAGGTTCTTACCAAAAAGAATACTCAACTGTCCCAGGAGCTGGAAGAGTGCAGAGCCCAACTTCAGGCCGCACTGGCCGCGGCAGGGGAGCCCAAAGAGACCCCCTCTGGTAATATATCCTTCAAACGATAAGTGCCATATAGGATGTGGCGTATATGCAGATCTGACGATAAAATTGCAGATGACGCTGGAGTAAATCCGGATAAGCAACAACTCCTACGCCAGCTAAAGGCTGGTGAGAGCGTGCTTACGAGGGTGAGGTAGGAGAAGAATGATCTCCTAGATGCCAACACCAAGCTGGGCATGGAACTAAAAGATGTTTGTGCCCAACTGTCGGACTCTATTAAGGAGAATCGGCGGCTTCTACGCGGCATATTTAGTAAATGCTTGAACGAACTTTGAAAAAGAGTTCGGCGAGGAAGCTGGCTGACAGAGTTATGTCTGTAGGTATGCTAACAGGTCGTCCTGCCGAGGAAATGCCCGATTTAGCGGGTGACCTTCTTCCCGAGCTCTCACAGCTGCATGAACGAGTTCGGCAGGTGATGCAAGGCGTCGCCCAGGCCTTGTGGCCATCCGTCTCCATACCCGAAGGCCTTGGAGAGCTTGTAGAAAAGCTAAAGGGAGTGCGGCGGCACTTCCGATTATGGAATATATCGGCCTTCCGTCAGGGCGCCAGGGAAGCCTGGGCAATGGTGAAGACACGGTACACGAAGGCTGAACCGAACCACATGGCCGAAGTCGGACATGTGGGGCCCGATGGGGAGGAGATCCCTGTGAGCTTAGTGTACGGCCAAGTAGAATTGGCCGCAAAGTATTCCCAATAGGACTGTAGACTAGACAGCCTATTGGATGGTATTGAAGAGGAATTCAACCAGTCAAATTGACTATGTAATTTAAAGTGACATGTATAATGCCTTCTAGCCGGATTGTAGATCGTTTGTCGTGGCGGACCTTTTCGCTTCAACCTCGGGACCCGACGGTCCGGAGTGTATCAGAATACCCTCTCGGTTATGTAAGAACCAGGGCATGCGTGGAGACCAGGCGTAGGGGTCATTAGTGGTTTATCGGACAAGTGCCCAACTAGTTATGTTATATTACATGGGTAATAAGAAACATCTTCCAGAAAGAATAGTTCCGTTAAGGGTTCCTTTCCCTGGGTAAGTATGCCCTAAAGTGCATGTCCGGACTGCAATAAGAAGCGCAGAAAAAGAATCTGGGGCAGATATGGAAAATAAATAAAAGTCATCTTTTCTTCACCGACCGAATATTCCCTTAAGAACGCTAGCTTTTGGCTTCACCCAGTCTGAGGTACACATCCGGCTGACCCGGTGGTAACAATCGCAGAGGTGCTCCCCTTATGCCCTAGCCGAATTAACGGGAACGTAGGGCATAAATACAAGAGCCAGGCAACCCAGCTTGGCCAAAACTTAAGTCATATCAATGCATATAATGGTGAGAAAAGGTACATGCAGAAGTATAACACATGTGTTGGGCGTGAGGCCCAGGTAAATAATTTAAGCTTCTTGTGAAAGAAGCCCCCAGATATGAAGAGTGCGGCTAGCGCATCTGTAATGTACGAGCGAGGCACAAGATGACCCTTGAAGGCCTAGAGAAATAATAAGAAAAAGAAAGAAAGGGAAACAAGACATATGATGCATATGCAGAAAATGGACAAAGGGAGGGGACTAACATAGAGTCCAGTGCTAGGCGTAGAATCTTCGAAGCCTAGCTGCGTTCCATGGGTTCGGCTCGAGTCGACTAGTCGATGCATCCCGCTGTCGGTGATGGAGTCATGTACCTAGGGTAGGGTCACAGACCTGATCTAAGTACCCTGCCCAAGGACACCCTTTGAAGAGATCACCTTCCAGTCGACCTACGAGGGACTCACTCGACTGACTTGATGGACTCGACCACGAAGACTCACTCGACCACCAGAAGGTCAAGAGGCACTCTGCACTGCAACGGTCTGTAATTAAGTAGACTTTATGATAGTAAAGACACTTTATGTGGGGCGTTACCAGTAACGCCCAGGACTTAATGTACCTTAAACCCTTCATTACGTGGGTTGGCTGGGGTCCTGGCGCACTCTATATAAGCCACCCCCCTCCACAGGCAGAAGGGTTCGGCACCCTGTAATCCATATACACATAATCCACTCGACCGCCTCTGGGCTCCGAGACGTAGGGCTTTTACTTCCTCCGAGAAGGGCCTGAACTCGTACATCTCTTGTGTTTACAACCTCTCCATAGCTAGGACCTTGCCTCTCCATACCTACCCCCCACTCTACTGTCAGGTTTAGATCCACGATAGTTGGCGCCCACCGTGGGGCGGGTGTTTTAACGATTTTGTGGAGAAGTTGCGATTCTTCCGAGTACTTTCATCATGGTAGCTACTGGAGTTTTGGTCGAGGGTCGAGAGATTCGTCTCGGTGCTCTCGCCTTCGTCGCCGACGACTCTGCCTGGCTCCAGGAGGCTCCACTCGACGTCGATGCGCTCCCCGTCCGCGGTGCGACGCATTTTCGCGCATGTGCCCGCGGCGTTCTGCTGCGGCAACCGTCGACCCCATATCGGTCGACTCCCCTATCGACCACCCTCCCGGTCTCCCGCCAGCGCAAACACTCGGGTCGGTCGAGGCTTCAGCGGTGGGTGAGACACGCGGCGGCTCGCCAGACGTCCACCACCCAAGTTGCGGCAATCGAGCCCGACGAATCTCCCTACGGCCTGTTCGATCTGTCGACTGGCTCCGTAGAAACTGCATCCGAATGCGATAGCAGTGATCCAGCGGCGGAAATCCTGATGGTCGACGGGCCTCGCAGCCCCCCTGGCTTCGCCCGTGATGGTGGGGAAGGCGACGGAGGCGACCCCGCATGAGACCACGAAGAGTACCAGCCCGAGCCACTCGACTCTCTGCAAAGAGAGGAACTTCGACGCAGGAACATGGATGCCCTGCATACTCCCATTGCAGGAGAAACCCCCGAGGCTCGCGCCTTGGAGGAGGCACGTTTGGCCAATTTGGCCGAACGCGCTCGCCTGGAGAATCTTCAGCGAGCACTCGACGAGCGCGCGCGGCAACGAGTTCCCGACGCCAATCGACGTCAACTCTTCCCGCCGACTCAGTTATATCGAACCCCAATCCAGAATTTAGCAGCTGCGACCCGTATAGCAGAGTCCATCCAGCCCTCTCAGTCGGAAGCTGTCAGAGGCTTGATGCAGATCAGGGATCTGCTCCGGGCAGCAGGAGATCAGAATTCAGCCGTGTCGCAGTCGCGCAACAGAATTCACAGTCGATCCGTCGCTGCGAATACGATTCAGTCGGCTCACAGTCCCAGATCGCCTCCGTGGCGTGAAGGGCGCGAGAATTGGCGAGACCAATATGGAGACCGACACGACCGAGATGATAGGCGTCGAGTGCCCACTTCCCCTCCGAGGGGTGGGTCTTACGCTCCTCGGCAGCAAGATGACAGACGTCAGCTCAGTGCGGGGCGAAGAGTTCCAGTCGACCCCAGAGAACCAGGCTTCGACGCGCGATCTATTATCGTGCAAGGCTTGGTCGACAGGAACAGAGCCCATCGAGGTGGACTCGACAGAGATGCGCCCACGAGCAGTCGAGTGCACGCTTCTGGTCCGGAATGTTTCAGTAGAGCTATCAGAGCCGCAGTGATTCCTCCCAATTTCAGGTTGGCAACAGGAGTCGGCAAGTTCACCGGTGAGTCTAAGCCTGAAACTTGGCTTGAGGACTACCGAGTGGCGGTTCAGATTGGTGGTGGGAATGACGAGGTGGCCATGAAGCATTTGCCCCTCATGTTGGAAGGTTCTGCCAAAGCGTGGTTGAATCAGTTAGCTCCTAGCAGCATTTACACTTGGGAAGATCTGTCCCGAGTGTTCGTCAGAATGTTTGAAGGAACTTGCAAGCGACCGGCTGGATTGACGGAGCTGCAAGTCTGCGTGCAGAAGACCAATGAGACTCTCAGGGAGTATATTCAGAGATGGATCACTTTGCACCATACTGTAGAGAATGTGTCTGATCATCAGGCAGTCTGCGCCTTCAAGGATGGTGTCAAGAACAGAGAATTGAGTTTGAAATTTGGTCGAACCAGAGACATGACCTTGAGTCGGATGATGGAAATTGCTACCAAGTACGCCAACGGCGAAGAAGAAGACCGACTCCGAAGCGGCAAGCACAAGCCGAGCCAGTCGGAGAAGGGAAACACCAGTCGGAAACAGAAGCGGAAGGCCGAACCGGCAGCTCCTGGAGAGGCTCTGGCCGTGACTCATGGAAAGTTTAAAGGGAAACCAAAAGGATCCTGGAACCCTAAGAAGGTAAAGGATAAAGAAGGGAATGACGTGATGGATATGCCGTGTCACATCCACACGAAGAAAGACGAAGAGGGGAATATCGTTTACCCAAAGCATACCACTTGCCAATGTCGACTCTTGATCCAGCAGTTTCAAGGAAAACAGTCTAAAGATAAGGAAAAGGAGTCGGACAAGGCTGAAGACAAGGAGGACAGTGATGAAGGATATCTGCATGTCAACTCCACTCTGATGATCTTTGCAGATGTGGAAAGCAAGAGTCGATTGAAAGTCATTAACCGCGAGGTGAACATGGTTACCCCAGCAAAAGCAAATTATCTGAGATGGTCCCAAACACCCATCACATTCGACCAATCTGATCACCCGACTCATATTGCCACCCCTGGGAGGCAAGCTTTGATGGTCGATCCAGTTGTCGAAGGCACTCGACTGACAAAGGTGCTGATGGACGGTGGTAGCGGGCTGAATTTGTTGTATGCAGACACACTGAAAGGAATGGGCATTCCGATGTCCCGACTGAGCACCAGTAACATGAGCTTTCATGGAGTTATACCAGGGAAGAAAGCCGAGTCACTCGGCCAAATAGCTCTGGACGTGGTGTTTGGTGATTCGAAACATTTTCGTAAAGAGAAGTTGACGTTTGAGGTCGTGGATTTTCAGAGTGCATATCATGCCATTTTGGGGAGACCAGCTTATGCACGGTTCATGGCTCGACCATGTTACGTGTACCTCAAATTGAAGATGCCCGGCCCCAAAGGAGTGATCACTGTCACCGGTGATCGGAAAAAGGCAGAAGAATGCTTTCAGAAGGGCTCAAAGATTGCTGATTCCCAGGTGACAGCGGTCGAGTTTGAAGAATACAAGCAAAACGCAGATCCGAGTGATTTGCTGCGATCCAAGAAACCTGCCACAGAATCTGCATTTCAGTCGTCCGGTGAGACGAAGCCTGTCCACATTCACCCGACCGACCCCGATGCAGCCCCGACCCACATCTCCACAACACTCGACCCGAAATAGGAAGAAGCGCTCATCCAGTTCCTCCGTGAGAACTGGGACATTTTTGCATGGAAGCCCGCTGACATGCCAGGTGTTCCCAGGGGACTGGCTGAGCATCGCCTAAGAGTCGACTCATCAGCAAAACCAGTCAAAGAGCATCTTCGGCGGTCCGCCGTCCAGAAGAGAAAAGCCATTGGTGAGGAAGTGGCTCGACTGTTGGCGGCAGGATTTATCTGAGAGATATACCACTCCGAATGGCTCGCTAATGTCGTCATGGTTCCTAAGAAGGACAAATCGCTCTGAATGTGCATTGATTTCAAGAACATCAACCGGGCCTGCCCGAAAGATCATTTTCCTCTCCCTCGCATAGATCAAATTGTACTCGACCGCGGGATGCGAGAGATTGTCTTTTCTAGACGCCTACTCCGGGTACCACCAGATCCGTCTGTACGGACCCGACGAGGTAAAAACAGCTTTCATCACTCCATTCGGGTGCTTCTGCTATATCACCATGCCATTCGGCCTCAAGAATGCCGGAGCCACATTTATGCGAATGATTTAGAAGTGTCTACTCACTCAAATCAGTCGGAATGTGGAAGCATATATGGATGATATCGTCGTCAAGTCACAAAAAGGTTCCGACCTGCTCGCTGACCTCGCCGAAACATTTGCCAACCTCAGAAGGTATGATATCAAGCTCAATCCATCAAAGTGCACATTCGGAGTTCCTGGTGGCAAGTTACTCGGATTTCTCGTTTCCGAGCGAGGGATCGACGCTAATCCAGAAAAGATCGGCACTATTCTCCGAATGAAACGCCCTGTGCGAGTGCACGATGTCCAGAAGCTTACTGGATGCTTGGCCGCATTAAGTCGATTCATCTCACGACTCGGTGAAAAGGCATTGCCTCTTTACCGACTAATGAAGAAGGCAGACAAGTTTGAGTGGACTCCAGAAGCTGATGCAGCATTTGCCGAGCTAAAAGCTCTGCTCTCCACCCAGCCGGTGCTTGCTGCTCCAATCAGCAAAGAGCCTCTGTTGCTTTATATCGCAGCCACATGACAAGTCGTCAGTACTGTGCTTACGGTCGAGCGGGAAGAAGAAGGAAAAGCTTTCAAAGTTCAGCGCCCAGTGTATTATTTGTCTGAAGTCTTGACTCCATCCAAGCAGAGATATCCTCATTATCAGAAGCTTGTGTATGGAATATACATGACCACAAAGAAGGTTGCTCATTATTTCTCTGATCATTCCATCACAGTCGTCAGCGACGCTCCACTATCAGAGATTTTGCACAACAGAGATGCAACTGGTCGAGTGGCGAAATGGGCGATTGAACTTCTTCCCCTTGATATCAAGTTTGAGGCAAAGAAAGCCATTAAGTCCCAGGCAATAGCAGATTTCCTCGCCGAGTGGATTGAACAGCAGCAGCCGACTGAAGTTCACTCGGAGCATTGGACCATGTTTTTTGATGGCTCTAAGATGTTGAATCGTTTCGGTGCTGGGGTTGTCCTGGTTTCCCCCAGAGGAGATAAGCTCAGATATGTGCTCCAGATTCACTTTGATTCCTCCAACAATGAGGCAGAGTATGAGGCCCTCTTATACGGATTGCGCATGGCCATTTCACTCGGCGTCTGTCGCCTGATGGTCTATGGCGATTCAGATTTAGTGGTCAACCAAGTGATGAAGGAGTGGGACGTGAGAAGCCCAGCCATGACTGGATACTGCAGTGCAGTGAGGAAGCTGGAAAAGAAGTTCGAGGGGTTGGAGCTCCATCATATACCCCGACTAAAAAATCAAGCAGCTAATGATCTAGCAAAGATAGGTTCCAAGAGAGGAGCCATTCCGAGTGGTGTGTTCTTGGAGCATATACACACTCCGTCAGTCAAAGAAGATCCTTTCACCGAAGAAGCTCCACAGCCCAAGAGTGCCACAGATCCGACTGAGGTTGAAGTCCCAGCAGTGGTCGACTTGGTCATGGAGGTCTTGGTGGTCATTCCCGACTGGACAGTTCCGTATATCGCGTATATCCTGAGAAAAGAGCTTCCGGAGGATGAGGAAGAGGCTCGACAGATCGTCCGTCGATCTAAAGCCTTTACCGTAATCAAAGGACAGTTATATAGAGAAAGCGCGACTGGAGTTGGTCAGAAGTGCATAACACCAGAAAAAGGTCGAATCATCCTTAATGATATCCACTCGGGGACCTGTGGTCATCATGCGTCCTCTCGGACCATCGTGGCCAAAGCATACCGAGCCGGATTTTACTGGCCAAAGGAGAATGAGATGGCGAAGGAAATAGTGGATAAGTGCGAGGGATGTCAGTTCTACTCGAATATGTCGCACAAGCCTGCATCAGCTCTGAAGACCATTCCACTCGTCTGGCCTTTCGCAGTATGGGGGTTGGACATGGTCGGTCCTTTGAGAACAGGTCGAAGTGGCTTCACGCATGTACTGGTGGCAGTCGACAAGTTCACCAAGTGGATTGAGGCTAAACCAATCAAGAACCTTGATGCCGGTACTGTTGTTAGCTTCATCAGGGAACTGATATTCAGATATGGAGTCCCGCACAGCATCATTACGGATAATGGGTCGAACTTTGACTCGGAGGAATTCAGGGACTTCTGCAACTCTCAAGGCACACGAGTCGACTACGCTTCAGTCGCCCATCCGCAGACGAATGG
>NC_041388.1:508181204-508199008 GCF_002162155.2 Triticum dicoccoides
CAGTGCTCACCTAAGGTATAAAAATCCTACCGAGTGAAGAGCAAACCTCTCACTCGGGGGCTTAGCTGCAGCCCAGTGCTCGCCTAAGATATAAAAATCCTACCGAGTGAAGAGCAAACCTCTCACTCGGGGGCTTAGCTGCAGCCCAGTGCTCGCCTAAGATATAAAAATCCTACCGAGTGAAGAGCAAATCTCTCACTCGGGGGCTTAGCTGCAGCCCAGTGCTCGCCTAAGATATAAAAATCCTACCGAGTGAAGAGCAAACCTCTCACTCGGGGGCTTAGCTGCAGCCCAGTGCTCGCCTAAGTGGATTAAGGAATAAGTCGACTGCAGTGAGTGTATTGCTTTGAACCTGCAAAAGACATTTCAAGCCAAAAGCAATCATATTCAAACATCAAATTCAAGTTCGGAACGATACCTAAAGGAACCGAAACTGCTCAGGCGCTAAGCCTGTTAAGGTTTATCGGTTACAACTCCACTCGGCATACCGAGGTAAATTTAAAGCGTCGAGCTTAAAAGAAGTTTTTTACCCCTCCTGTGGAGGGCTGGAAGGTGCAACAAACTCATCAAGATCAATTCCATCTGCGATCCGAGTGGCAGCAGCAATGAAAGTTTCCATAAAGGACCTGAAGTCGTGTTTCTTGGTGTTGGCCACCCGGAGGGCCGCCAGCTTGTCTTCTCGCGCATCTTTGCAGTGGACTCGGGCCAGACACAGAGCAACATCTGCACCGCACCGAGCCGAGGACTTTTTCCACTCCTGCACTCGACCAGGGACCGTGTTCAAGCGAGCCATCAGCGACTCGAGGTCGTGCTGGAGTGTCTCCCTGGGCCAGAGCGTTGAGTCGATGCGAGATGTGGCGACCTTCAGCCTTGCAAGATAGTCCACGACAGCTGCAACACGGGACTCTAGTCGGAAAACATTCATGGCAACTTCGTCGTTCACCGGAGAATTGACGGGGTCAAGGTTTGGTTCCAGCCGGCTAGTCTCTTCTTCAAAGTCTTGACAAAATTCTGCAAGGGCGATCACCGAGTCAAGGCAATGGTCGAATGGAAAAATCACAGTTGAAAATGATTGTTGAGCATAAAGGTTTACCTTCAAGCATAAGGAACAGCTTTTTGGCAAGACCACTCAGGAAGGCCTCCAGATCATTTTTCTTCCCAAGAGCAGCTTTCAGATTGGTATTTTCTTGTTCAAGCTTGGTGACTGAAGCTAACTTCTCGTCAGCAAGCTTGATCTTCTCAGCTAGTTCAAGGTCTTTTTTCTGTTGGGCCTCCTTCACCTTACCTGCAAGTTACAGCAAGATCAGATTTTGAAACAAATAAAGGGAAAAGGCAGTCGTCGAGGTCTCACCAAACATACCTTTGGTCTCCTCCTTTGCCTTCGTCAGATTCTCCTGAGCCAGCTTCAAATCCAGCTCAAGCTGAATGTGCTTATTTTCCAGCTCAGTGTAGCGAGCCGCAAGGTCACAGGATCTCTGCGAAGAATCAATCGACTAAATGTCAAAGATAATTCACTTCCGAGTGGAACAGGAAAAATCATGCGTTTCTAAGACTACAGCCGAATACAAGCATTCGACCGTAGTCTCGGGAACTACACCCAATGGGTGCACTCAGCGTGCCCCCACTAATCCTATTGAAGACAGAGTCGACCAGTCGACCTCAAAAAAAAAACAAGATGTATTCTTTAAGACTGTAATCGACTGCAAGCAGTCGACCACAGTCTCGGGGACTACACCCAGTGGGTGCACTCAGCGTGCCCCCACCGGTTTGCGAAATCCATTCGCCATAGTCGAATGACGGAAAGACTGAACTTATAAAGCATAAGGCCGACTGCCAGCAGTCGACCTTAGCCTTGGGGACTACACCCAGCGGGTGCACTCAGCGTGCCCCCGCTAACACGGAGTTTAAATCGACACACCCACTGGGTGATTACCATAAATTCTGGAAAGAAAAGTTTTTGATAGCATATCCTAACAGAACAAGCGGTGGTCGACTGACCTGAACATTGCTTTGAAGGGCGGAACTGGCGTCGTAAGCTGCCTGGCTCGCATCCCGGATGGTCTTCAACTGCTCCATCATGATCCCTGCCTGGCGTATCGCCTCCTTCGCGGCGCCAGCTTGGTCCTCTGGGACGTGGTGCGTCGTGAAGAGGGAGGGCTGCAGAGCACTCGTCAGTGGATCTGCGAAGGACACAGTGTGTCGAGTGGTGTTCTCTTCCTCCGCGACCAGAGTCTCAGGCACCGTCACATCCTGGGGCACCCTGCCGGCAGACGCTTTCCTACTCCTTCTGTGCTTCAGCGGTTCCTCATCTTCATCATCATTAGGGAGAGTGATAACAACATTGGATGGAGCTACAGAAAAGAATCAGAATTAGAGATCATGAGTCAGTCGACTAGAAACGGTGTTAAGAGTATAGTACCAGGTTTTGAGGTTGTTGCGTCCTCCATCTCATGGTCGTCAGCCCGGGTTGAGGTTTCAGAAGTAGCAGCACTGCAACTCCAAAGAATCAGTCGACTAACTCCAGCGCCAACCAGAGATAAAGTTCGCACAAAACAAGAAGACTTAAGCAGCATGATTACCCTGATATGGTGGGGATGGACACCTTCATCTTCGGCAGGAGCTTGGTCGGCTTTGACGGGGCCGCCCTGGGCTGCTTCGACGCCTTTTCAGTCGGCACCGGAGAGGTGGTCCGAGGGCGCTTGGTCGACTGTGTAACAGTCGCAACCCCCTTGCCACGTTCAGTCGCAGGGTCATGGACAAGCTTCGACCGCCTTTCCGAGCGCGGTGGTGCGACCTCCTCCTCCTCCTCTTCTTCGTCCTCATCATCATCATCATCATCGTCATCATCATCATCATCATCCTCAGCGGCGTCCGAGTCCCACTCCTCCTCCTGGCTCTCGTCCCCGCTCGCTTCTCCCTCCTCAGTCGGAGCCTGTGCTCCATTGGGCATCGAGTACAGCTCAGTGAGGACCTGATAGACATCAAGACAAAGATCAGTCGACCGATCGGTAGAGAAAACAGAAATAAATGTGACAAGAATACAATGGGAAGTGGAGCAGACATACCTTGTTTGGATCACTGTGGTGGTCGAGCGGAGGAATTCTTCTGGCTCCGCGAGGGTTATCCTTGTTCCCAGTAACAGCGGCCATCCACCTTTCCAGAGTGGCATCGTCGACTGCTTCTGGATTGACCCGAGTCACATCCTCAGTCCCGCAGTACAACCACATGCAATGGCTCCGGAACTGAAGAGGCTGGATACGACGCCTAAGAAAAACCTCTAGGAGATCCATACCCGTCACTCCCTCCCGAACCAACTGAACTACACGCTCCATCAGCATCTTCACGTCAGCTTTCTCCTCCGGAATCACCTTCAGAGAGGAGGGCTTGTTCACTCGGCCCATGGTGAACTGAGGGAGTCCACTCGACTGCCCCGGCGTCGACTGATCCTGGCAGTAGAACCAGGTCGACTGCCAGCCTCTGACTGACTCGGGAAATGTCATGGCTGGGAAGGTGCTCTTGTTCCTCACCTGGATCCCCAGACCCCCACACATTTGGACAACTTGGGTTTTTTCGTCGCCTGGGCTCGCCTTCTTCACGGTCTGAGAGCGACACGTGAATATGTGCTTGAACAAGCCCCAATGCGGTCGACAACCCAGAAAACTCTCACACATGGACACAAACGCGGCAAGATAGGCGATAGAATTCGGGGTGAAGTGGTGGAGTTGCGCTCCAAAGAAGTTCAAGAAACCACGGAAGAAAACGCTCGGCGGCAAAGAAAATCCGCGGTCGACATGGGTAGCCAGAAGCACGCACTCACCCTCTTCCGGCTGGGGCTGCCACTCTTTCCCCGGAAGCCTTGCAGCTCCATGAGGGATCAGGCCCTCGTTGGCCATGTCGAGGAGATCCGTCTCCGTGATGGTCGATTGGATCCAATCTCTCTGGACCCAGCCTTTCGGCAAGCGAGATCTAGACGAAGACCCGCCGCGACTGGTGGATCTCCCCTTCGCCTTCTCCGTCGCCGACGCCTTCTTCACGCGTTCCAGCGCCGCCGTCTTCTCCTTGACCATGGCTGCCGGTGAGACGCGCGAGGAGAAGTTGTGCGGAGGCGAGAGCGAGCGCGTTGGGCGGAGACGAAGGGAGCAGAGAGAGAATGCTGAGGCACTGCTCAAAAAACCCTCGCCGGGCGTGTTTATAAGATCCCTTCCGAGTGGATGACAGGTGGGCCCGGTCGATCTAATCATATCCTGAAACAGTTGCGCGGACGTGATACGTGGCGAAAAAAGCGGCGCAGGGATCGAGGCGTCTATGCCCTGTCCCATCCGAGCGCCGCGGTCCGCCCCGCTTCACGCGCTTCCCCAAATTTCGTATCCCGCGGAATCCGCGGACAGCAGATCGGTCTGCCAGACGTGGTATTTCCTGCGATCCGTCGCTCGGAAATCGGCGAAGTCCAAAAGACCACTCGACGAAGGAAAAGAATGGATCGAGTCGACTGAAGAAAAGTTGTTCACTATGAACAAAGAGATTTTTTGGTTCAAAACAACGCACGACCAGTATGCGAAGGCTAATCAGAAACAGCATCAACTCCTTCATCACTCACGCCTCAATCCATTCGGGGGCTAATGATGGAGTCATGTACCTGGGGTAGGGTCATAGACCTGATCTAAGTACCCTGCCCAAGGACACCCTTTGAAGAGATCACCTTCCAGTCGACCTACGAGGGACTCACTCGACTGACTTGAAGGACTCGACCACGAAGACTCACTCGACCACCAGAAGGTCAAGAGGCACTCTGCACTGCAACGGTCTGTAATTAAGTAGACTTTATGATAGTAAAGACACTTTATGTGGGGCATTACCAGTAACGCCCCGGACTTAATGTACCTTAAACCCTTCATTACGTGGGTTGGCTGGGGTCCTGGCGCACTCTATATAAGCCACCCCCCTCCACAGGCAGAAGGGTTCGGCACCCTGTAATCCATATACACATAATCCACTCGACCGCCTCTGGGCTCCGAGACGTAGGGCTTTTACTTCCTCCGAGAAGGGCCTGAACTCGTACATCTCTTGTGTTTACAACCTCTCCATAGCTAGGACCTTGCCTCTCCATACCTACCCCCCACTCTACTGTCAGGTTTAGATCCACGACAGTCGGTACGCTCCACCGGTCAGAACTTGGTCGATAATGAAGGGACCTTCCCATTTGGGCTCGAGCTTGTTCTTTTTCTTATCCGGCAGTCGTAGAACTAGTTCACCAACGTTATAAATTTTGGCCCATACTTCTCTACTTTGGTATCTCCGAGCCTGTTGCTGGTAAAATGCGAAACGGGCTTTGGCTACGTCGCGCTCTTCTTCCAAGGTGTCCAGACTGTCCTGCCGATCGAGCTCGGCTTCTCTTTCTTTGTACATGCGCACTCGAGGTGAGTCATGAATTATGTCACAGGGCAAGACTGCCTCTGCGCCGTACACCATAAAAAACGATGTACATCCGGTACTACGATTCGGCGTGGTCCGCAGCCCCCAGAGTACGGAGTCGAGCTCCTCTACCCAGTGCGTGTCAGACTCCGTTAAGGAACGCACTAATCTGGGTTTAATGTCGCTCATTATAAGACCGTTTGCTCGTTTGACTTGACCGTTGGTTTGTGGGTGATAGACCGAAGCATAATCGAGCTTGATGCCCATTTTACTGCACCAGAGTTTTACCTCGTCGGCCATGAAGTTCGTGCCGTTATCAGTGATGATGCTGTGGGGGACGCCGTAACGGTGTACAACCCCAGATATGAAATCTATCACCGGTCTGGATTCGGTTGTCTTAACCGGTTTAGCCTCTATCCATTTGGTGAATTTATCCACCATGACCAATAAGTATTTTTTCTTCTGGGTTCCCCCTTTAAGGGGTCCAACCATGTCAAGCCCCCAGACCGCAAAGGGCCATGTAATGGGGATTATTTAGAGGGCGGTGGGTGGCATGTGGCTTTGATTTGCAAAGAGCTGGCAACCGGCGCAACGTTGGACCAAGTCCTGTGCATCTGCCCGGGCCATTGGCCAATAGAATCCTGTACGGAAGGCCTTGCTTACAAGAGCCCGGGCTGCGGCATGATGACCGCCGAGTCTGGCGTGAATTTCTGCCAAAAGGTTCCGCCCTTCTTCTTTGGAGATGCACCTTTGAAGGACCCCGGTAGTGCTTTTCTTGTAAAATTCTCCCTCATGGACCCTGTAGGCCTTGGATCGCCGCACTATGCAGCTTGCCTCATTTTGGTCTTCCGAAAGTTCCTGTCTAGTTAGGTAGGCCAGGAATGGTTCTGTCCACGGGGCAATGGTGGCCATTATTTCGTGGGCTGAATGTGTTATTTTGGTGGCGGAGCCTCCGATTGTGTCAGAGAGTTCGGTATCGGGTATTTTGGCCGGGTCCAGACTGTTGTTACCGGTGTCCCCTTCCCATGCTACGGATGGCTTGAAGATCCTTTCCAGAAATATGTTGGGAGGGACCGCGTCGCGTTTTGCGCCGATGCGGGCGAGGATATCCGCCGCCTGATTGTTTTCCCGAGCCACATGGTGAAATTCGAGTCCCTCGAACCGAGCTGACATTTTTAGGATGGCATTGCGATAAGCTGCCATTTTCGGATCCTTGGCATCAAAGTCTCCATTTATTTGGGATATCGCGAGGTTCGAATCCCCGCGCACCTCTAGGCGTTGAATGCCCATGGATACTGCCATCCGGAGACCATGTAGAAGGGCCTCATATTCAGCTGCGTTGTTGGAGTCCGTATACATTATCTGTAGTACGTATTGAACGGTATCTCTCGTTGGGGACGTCAAAACGACGCCAGCCCCCAGACTAGCCAACATTTTGGAGCCGTCGAAGTGCATGATCCAGTTTGAATATGTGTCGTACTCCTTAGGGAGTTCGGCTTCCGTCGACTCGGCGACGAAGTCATCCAAAACTTGCGACTTAATAGCTCGCCATGGCTTGTAAGTTATGTCGAATGGGAGGAGCTCAATGGCCCATTTGGCAATCCGACCCGTCGTGTCACGGTTGTTTATAATATCGTTAAGTGTTACTTCCGAGGCTACCGTTATCGAACACTCTTGAAAGTAGTGTTGTAGCTTCCGGGATGCCATAAATACCGCGTACGCTATCTTTTGATAATGCGGGTACCGTGATTTGCATGGAGTAAGGACAGTGGACACATAGTAAACCGGCTTTTGAAGGGGGAATTTGTGTCCGTCCACTTCTCACTCGACGACAAGCATTGCGCTTACTACTTGATGAGTTGCCGCAATGTATAATAGCATTGGTTCACCAATGTTTGGCGCGGCCAGGACTGGGTTTGTTGCCAATATGGCTTTTATTTCATTGAGTCCGGTCGTGACGGCATCTGTCCACTCAAAGTGTTCGGGGTTGAGCTTGATGTCATATGTTCGGAGGTTATCGAATGTGAGCCTCAAGTCGTCTACTAGAGATTCGACATGCTTGGTTTTGATGACCACGTCATCTATGTATGCCTCCACTGTTTTGTCGATCTGGTTTGCCAGACATGTCTGAATCATGCGCTAATATGTTGCGCCGGCGTTTTTGAGCCCGAAGGGCATTGTGTTGAAGCAGAATGGGTCGTATGGTGTGATGAATGCCGTTGCGGCTTGGTCTGGCCCTGCCATTTTAATTTGATGGTAGCCGGAGTATGCGTCGAGGAAACACAATGAATCGTGTCCTGCGGTAGCATCGATGATTTGATCGATGCGGGGGAGGGGGAAGGGATCCTTTGGGCAGGCCTTGTTAAGGTCCTTCAAATCGATGCACAAGCGCCAAGATTTGTCCTTCTTTGGTACCATCACCAGGTTTGCTAGCCAGTCCAGATGTTTTATGTCTCTGATGAATCTGGCCTCCAATAGCTTGGCTAGTTCCTCTCCCATGGCTTGTCTCTTAGGTTTGGAGAAACACTGAAGAGCCTGCTTGACTGGCTTGAATCCTTTTAGGATATTTAGGCTGTGCTCGGCCAGCCTGCGTGGGATTCCTGGCATGTCTAAAGGTTGCCAGGCAAAAATGTCCCAGTTCTCGCGTAGGAACTCTCGCAGTGCGGCGTCGACATCAGGGTTTAATTGTGCCCCGATGGAAGCTGTTTTTGTAGGGTCCGTTGGATGGACTTGGAATTTGACTATTTCGTCCGCCGATTTAAAGGAGGTGGACTTGGATCTTTTATCGAGTATCACGTCGTCCTTGTTCACCGTGGAGCGCAGCGCAGTTAGTTCCTCGGTCGCTAGGGCTTCGGATAGTGCCTCAAGGGCCAGTGCGGCTATCTTATTTTTGGCGTAGAGTGCTATGTCCGGATCACTAGCAAGAGTGATGATTCTGTTGGGCCCGGGCATTTTGAGCTTCATGTACCTGTAATGGGGTATGGCTTGGAAGATTGTAAACGCCTCCCGCACTAATAGAGCGTGGTATCCGCTGCTGAACGGGGCCACTTGGAATGTAATTTCTTCGGACCTGTAATTATCCGGCGTGCCGAATACCACATCTAGTGTGATTTTCCCAGCTCAGCGTGCTTCCCGACTGGGGATGATTCCTCTAAAGGTTGTGCTACTTTGCTCAATGCGGCTCCAGTCTATTTCCATCTTTTGAAGAGTTTCCTCATAGATGAGGTTTAATCTGCTGTCGCCGTCCATGAGTACCTTGGTGAGTCGAAAGCCGTCCACGATTGGACTGAGGACCAGTGCGGCTGGTGCTCGGGCTGTTCGGAATTTAGGTTCATCACTGGCATTGAAGGTAATAGCCGTGTCACTCCAAGGATTTATTTCTACTATGTGGCAGATTTCGGCCATGCTGCAGAGTGTTCGCTTGCATCTATTATTTGACGCAAAGGTCTCAAATACCGTTAACACCGTATTGTTGTCCATGGGATGGTGCTCTGTGGTATTTGGGAGGAGTAGATCCTCACCACTTTTGGCCACCTGCCGGAGTATCCAACATGCTCTAAGGTTGTGCGTTGGTATTGCATCCGCTGTACTATGAATTTTGCAGGGTCCGTTGAGCCATCCCTCCAGTACGGTTCCTTGCCCCGTAGAGGGATTTTGCTTTTTGGTAGTTAACCCAGGTGCATTGTGATAATGCACCCTTTTATTTCGAGCTGAGTTTGTATTCAGGGCCGGATTATCCCAAAATTTTATTTCGGTTTTCCAGGCGCTTTCCATCGCACAGTACTTTCGTACTATGGACACCAAGTCGGCAAAGCGTGTAATTTCACAGCGACTTATGGCGTTGAGGATTCCCTTGTCCGTGCAATTATTGCAGAAGAATGAAATTGCGTCTTCCTCGTGACAGTCCTTTATCCTATTCATGACCAGGAGGAATCTGACCCAGTAATGGTGTACCATTTCTTCGGGCTCTTGCCTAATTTGGGATAGATCGCTTATGTTTGGGTGGGTGGGTGGAATGGAACCCGAATCCTCACCCAATCCGAGACTCAGGGGCCAAGGAGTTTCCAAACTCGGAAGTTTGGATTCTTGGATGTTTTCCAATAAATCTAGCCCGCTGCCTGACTCTAGGTTCAGGTCTTGAGTGACGTCCTCCCCTCCACGGGTATCCGGCTTGGAGGGATCGGGAATCCGGACATAGCTAGTCCTTAAGATAGATGAAGGGTTGCCGCATTGTTCCTCCACTACTGCAACGTGATGGGTGACCTGGGGAGAGTTGATCTCTCTCAGATCGGGTTTAGGCCCAATTTGATCATAGTCTGTAGCGACTCCCAGGGCGGCGATGCGATCCAAGAGCTCGTTCAGGGAAGAGAGCTCCATTGGATCTAACTGCTCGGCGAGTTCCGAGTTGACGTGAAGATTGCTTTCGATGACCCGAGAAGTCATCGTCGGCATAGCGGCCGAATAGGCGGTCATAATAAAACCACCTAGCCGGAGAGTTTGGCCGATAGCCAAAGCTCCCTTAGCAACAGTGTCGTCTTTAAAGACGGGATGAGACATCCTTCCTGGTGGCGACGGCACAACGGAACTCTCAATGAAAGCACCAATGTCGGTGTCAAAACCGGCGGATCTCGGCTAGGGGGTCCCGAACTGTGCGTCTAGGCCGGATGGTAACAGGAGGCAGGGGACACGATGTTTTACCCAGGTTCGGGCCCTCTTGATGGAGGTAAAACCCTACGTCCTGCTTGATTAATATTGATGATATGGGTAGTACAAGAGTAGATCTACCACGAGATCAGAGAGGCTAAACCCTAGAAGCTAGCCTATGGTATGATTGTATGTTGTGATTGTTGTCCTACGGACTAAAACCCTTCGGTTTATATAGACACCGGAGAGGGTTAGGGTTACACAAGGTCGGTTACAAAGGAGGAGATATACATATCTGTATTGCCTAGCTTGCCTTCCACACCAAGTAGAGTCCCATCCGGACACGAGATGAAGTCTTCAATCTTGTATCTTCATAGTCCAACAGTCCGGCCAAAGGATATAGTCCGGCTATCCGGAGATCCCCTAATCCAGGACTCCCTCACTTGTGCTTCAAAGTAGCACCATGATTTTCATAGTAGAGAGTCTCTCATGTTATCACTTTCATATACTAGTGGGAATCTTTCATTATAGAACTTGGCTTGTATATTCCAATGATGGGCTTCCTCAAATTGCCCTAGGTCTTCATAAGCAAGCAAGTTGGATGCACACCCACTTAGTTTCTTTTTGAGCTTTTATATACTTATAGCTCTAGTGCATCCGTTGCATGGCAATCCCTACTCACTCACATTGATATCTATTGATGGGCATCTCCATAGCCCGTCGATACGCCTAGTTGATGTGAGACTATCTTCTCCTTTTTGTCTTCTCCATAACCACCATTCTATTCCACCTATAATGCTATATCCATGGCTCACGCTCATGTATTTTGCGTGAAGATTGAAAAAGTTTTGAAAAAGTTAGAGTATGAAACAATTGCTTGGCTTGTCATCGGGGTTGTGCATGATTTAAATACTTTGTGTGGTGAAGATAGAGCATAGCCAGACTATATGATTTTGTAGGGATAACTTTCTTTGGCCATGTCATTTGGAGAAGACATAATTGCGTTGTTAGTATGCTTGAAGTATTATTATTTTTATGTCAATATGAACTTTTGTCTTGAATCTTTCGAATCTGAATATTCATATCACAATTAAGAAGATTTGCATTGAAATTATGCCAAGTAGCACTCCGCATCAAAAATTCTCTTTTTATCATTTACCTACTCGAGGACGAGCAGGAATTAAGCTTGGGGATGCCTAATACGTCTCCAACGTATCTATAATTTTTGATTGCTCCATGCTATATTATCTACTATTTTGGACTATATTGGGCTTTATTTTCCACTTTTATATTATTTTTTGGACTAACCTATTAACCGGGGGCCCAGCCCAGAATTGCTGTTTTTTGCCTATTTCAGTGTTTCGGAGAAACGGAATATCAAACGGAGTCCAAACGGAATAAAATCTTCGGGAACGTGATTTTCTCACCGAACGTGATCCAGGAGACTTGGACCCTACTCCAAGGAGTCAAAGAGGAGGTCACGAGGGTGGGGGGCGCCCCCCCCTAGGGCGCGCCCCCCAACCTCGTGGGCCCCTCGGTGCTCCTCCGACGTACTTCTTCCTCCTATATATACCTACATACCCCCAAACGATCAGAGGAGGAGCCAAAAACCTAATTCCACCGCTGCAACTTTCTGTATCCACGAGATCCCATCTTGGGGCCTGTTCCGGAGCTCCGCCGGAAGAGGGCCATCATCACGGAGGGCTTCTACATCATCATAGCCTCTTCGATGAAGTGTGAGTAGTTTACCTCAGACTTTCGGGTCCATAGTTAGTAGCTAGATGGCTTCTTCTCTCTCTTTGAATCTCAATACAAAGTTCTCCCCCTCTCTTGTGGAGATCTATTATATGTAATCTTCTTTTTGCGGTGTGTTTGTTGAGACCGATGAATTGTGGGTTTATGATCAAGTCTATCTATGAATAATATTTGAATCTTCTTTGAATTCTTTTATGTATGATTGGTTATCTTTGCAAGTCTCTTCGAATTATCCGTTTAGTTTGGCCAACTAGATTGGTAGTTCTTGCCATGGGAGAAGTGCTTAGCTTTGGGTTCGATCTTGCGGTGTCCTTTCCCAATGACAGAAGGGGCAGCAAGGCACGTATTGCATCGTTGCCATCGAGGATAACAAGATGGTGTTTATTTCATATTGCATGAATTTATCTCTCTACATCATGTCATCTTGCTTAAGGCGTTACTCTGTTTTTAACTTAATACTCTAGATGCATGCTGGATAGTGGTCGATGAGTGGAGTAATAGTAGTAGATGCAGAATCGTTTCGATCTACTTGTCACGGACGTGATGCCTATATACATGATCATGCCTAGATATTCTCATAACTATGCTCAATTCTGTCAATTTCTCAACAGTAATTTGTTCACCCACCATAGAATACTTATGCTCTTGAGAGAAGCCACTAGTGAAACCTATGGCCCCCGGGTCTATTCTCATCATATCAATCTCCATCACTTTAATCTTGCTTTGCTTTTTTTACTTTGCCTTTACTTTTTACTTTGCATATTTATACCAAAAATACCAAAAATATTATATCTATTAGATCTCACCCTCGTAAGTGACCGTGAAGGGATTGAACAACCCCTAATCGCGTTGGTTGCGAGTACCTATCGCTTTGTGCAGGTACGAGGGACTTGAGCGTGGCCTCCTACTGGATTGATACCTTGGTTCTCAAAAACTGAGGGAAATACTTACGCTACTCTACTGCATCATCCCTTCCTCTTCGGGGAAAACCAACGCAAGCTCAAGATGTAGCATGCATGCACACATTTTTGGGGTTGAGAGCACCGCATGGTCCGTGCATCATATGTTTCACTACCAAGGCGTGTAGTTCAGGATACTTCTGCTTGTCTGGGAGCTCGGCAGAAATGAGTCGGTCGTACTGCTCCGGAACGACAAGCTTATAGGTAGAATCCATGATCAACAAAAAGTGTGCCTGGGGGAGGCCCTTCTTCTGGAACTCGACTACGTATACATGTGCGACAACAACACCTAGGATATTCTTCTTGAACAACAACTCTTTCATAGCCTCTAGCTTGCCATGGAACACACGAGCCACAAGATCAGGTCGATCTTGCGCTGTCTGACCAGGAAACAACTCATTCGTTATCTCTTCCCAGTTAGGGTTGCAGGTCATGGTCAAGAAGATGTCAGGCTTCCCGTACGTATGGACAATTGCCATGGCATCCATATGCCTCCGCTTCATGTCGCGGTCGCCACCTGGGTACGTTCCAGGGAGCACTATCCTTACTCCAACAGCGCTTGCCCGGGTCTCCCCGGATGTAATTGCATCAACAACTCCTTTATACAAGTCGGCACGGATCTTTGTCTGGTTCTTCCTGTACCATTTCAACCTACAACTCTCAATCTTGATGTACATGTCCACCCCCCATTGCTGTAGCAATCGTGCTCCATAGAGTATGGGATTGAATAACCCAGGTCATGTCTGCAGCATGTAACAGTAGTAGTCTCTCACGGAGACGCATAACCTGCTATTCCCCTCTGCACATGGATGAGTAGCGTGGAAGTTAGAATTCATATGAGAACTACACAATACATCAAAATGACATAATACGCATAAGGCTTACCTGCATCCTCATCATCATCATCATCATCACGTCCACCTCTTGGTTGTTGCACAACCGGCCAGGGGACATTACATTTAGGTAGTTTCGAGTGCCAACCGAGCTCCCCCCTTGGGTAGAAGAGTGGGTAAGAGAGCGGGTCATACGAGCCAGCCGTCACATGTATATTGTGCCTCTGGTTGTCGTTCCCGCAAAGTGTAATCCTACGATCGAACCTCTTCGCTAGGTCAGTGCCCTCCACCCAAATTGCAGCAACCTCAGATGACAGAGGTCTATTATACTTCCATTGGTCTAGTCTCTGGTTAGTGTTGAGATCTATCCTGTAATCGTCGAGGTTGTCCCTATGCGCACCCAAACTCCTAAACTGCTGAGAGTACGGGTTTTCCCGAAGTATGTGCACCAACTTTCTGACGACATCCTGGTCTAATTGCTCGGTGGCAGCCTTGCGATGGGTTAGGCCTGGGTCATCGTCGTAGAAGTACAACTGTAGATGATCTGGAAGGGATGTTGGCCCGAAGGAATGAACGTCGTGGTAGATGGTGTCGTGCGCCCGGAACGTGTACACCCCAGTCTTCATGTTTGTGTATGTTTCATCGAGGCTGGCGCCGAGGGTTGTGAAGGAGAAGTGTCCGTTGAAGAACCGTATGTTCTCCCGAAAATTCCTAGAGTCTGCATCAGTGCTAGACCAAAGCCTCATGAGATCCGGGATGGGCTCCGGTTGCTTCAGCTTGATCTACCCACTGCAACAACAGAATCCCGGGGCCTCGCTGACAAACTTCTTGGCCTTGCAGTGGTCGCAATTCGTGGTGTGCTTCAAGATGTATGTGTTGGCTGGTAGGTTTGAGTACACATATTCAAATGGATCATGGTCGACATAGTTTTTGTGACTTGAGTCTTCCAATTCGTCATGCTCCAAGTCATCAGCATCTGAGCCTGCAAACAATGTCTCCAATTAGTGTGATACCCCCAACATGTGGATCACGCTCAAGCGGCTGTACATACCTTCACCGGCAAACAGGTAATATTCATCATCAAAGAGGTCGTCGAGATTGACATTATCATTCATGAGACCATTGAGGTAAGCATCCATGTCGTCTGCCCAGGTGCCAAACAACACAAATGAGGGTTCAGTCTCAAGGGACGGAAGGAGAGCAAGGATGGGGGTGTTACCTTCACTTCTGATCGTGTACTCCGGTGTGCTAGATGATGTTGAGGCACCGTGTGCTTCAACTATGGTAGGTTGTCCCGTTGAGCTCATTTTTGGTATGGAGATGGACCTGACGGTTGGGGTATTCACCCTACCTGCAAACCTTTCATTACGACGATCTATTAGAGCATTCCTCTCACCACGTGGCACCTGCGTACATGTTTTTGGCTTGCGAACTTTCTCCTGATGCTTCATCGCCGCCATACTTCCCTTGCAAGCTCGCTCTCTTGTCCTACGCCGAGCTCTAGACTCATGACTCTGCTCGTCAGCTCCATTATCCGCAATTGTTACCGGATCACTGGTTTGCTGGTCGGCACTTTGTAGGTGCTCATTGATTTCGATGAGGTCGCCATCTACATCACCATCACCTAAGGTTCTGCTTTGGTATAAATAACCGATGAATGATTACAAAATGAAAGATGACCGTTGATGGCATAACTACCATCGGTTTCGGTGTTGCGAATGTATGTGGGGGCCGACTTGACAGTTGTATCTAGATCTATCTGTTCACTGCCAGATTGTTGCGTGATGGTTGGAAGTGTGAGAGTCGGACAATTGGCGTGAGGATTGAAAGAGGGAGAGTTGGACAATGCTCTAGTTAGATCTGGACATGGCATTGCGATCGATTCAGCATACGGGGTATTTTTCCTTCTAGCATAGTCTGCCTTTCGCTTCGCACTTGACTCCCCCTGCTCATCAGGGGTCCTACTGTTTCGTTGTTCCTTTCGTCGCTCACACTGCACTTGATTATTGTTTTGGAGGATGATCGTACCCTCTTCCTTTTTCTTCCAATAAGATGCCCGTCTTTGTGCGTTTCTCTGATCCCTTCGTTCGTCAGCCATCTTACTACTGCGGTCTCTTGCACGTTGCCTCCTAGCCAACTCTTTGTCATGATTGAATTCAGCAATGGCTGATGCGGACCCATCTTATGGAGCATCATCATGTGACAAGGATTTATAGTTCAAGCTCGATGGGTACAATAATTGAATCTATATTATCATTGTTATGTTAAAACTTTAAACACCGGTACCTGGCATCGAACCGGAAGGCTGATCAATATTAGTGATATCACCAAGAGGGGGTCGGGATGTATAGTTCCGGTTCAATGGGTTGGCTGGTTCAACAATAAGGTTAAAACACATCAATGCTCAACAATTATGAAGATCCCAAACCAAGCCAATCCGTCTGCTCTTTTCTTCAGCCATTTTTTGTTCTATATATACTTCGTTACTAAATGCCCTAATATTTCTTGTCTAGCCAACATGTATTTCGTACTACAGTGAGTTGATGTGAAATCCTGCGGTATTTTGTAATGATTATCTAATTTTGAGTGGCATTTACTTGCAGGTTTTTTAAAGGAACTTTTGGCAAGAAATACACAACCGTGTCATTCAGTGCTGGACCTCTGTTATTGGCAAGAAATACACTAATGTGTAGCTCACTGCTGAGGTAACATCAAATTCGTCTAATACTTGTTCTCGCATGTAGAAGTAAAATGCTCTTTCAGAATTCAGTTATTAGTGTCAGTATATTCTTCAGTTTAGCAAACTATGATTGATTGCTCTTTATGCTAATCTAAAGAAGTTTAGAACCGTATGTATTCTGAACATTGGCAAGTTCGCTTACATAAATTCTTCTATTTTTCCATTGCATCGAGAGAGAAAAATATATACATGCAGTGCCAATGGAGAACTTGGCCCAATTGATAATATACCCATCTTGGGAGTAGGGCATTTTGGAGACCGAGCTCCATGGAGCCCTTTATTTTGAATAATTCAAAATTCATAAATTTTAGTGTCAAAAAATTCTGAAAAAAATACACATGTATGCAAGGATGTAAAGTGTATGTGTGAAAAATTTCAGGATGAAATACCTTGAATTGCGAGCTGCACAAAAAAAACCAAAATCATGGACTTTATAGACGAACAATACATATGCTAAAAGGCCTCAGATTTGTCTTTTTTGTGCAGCTCACATTTTGATGTATTTTGACCTAAAAATTTGCATACATGTACATTATGTATCTAGGTATATGTCTATTTATTTTCAAAAAAAATTGAAATAGAAAAGTTTGGATTTTAAAGTTTTCAAATAAAGGTCTCCATGGAGCTCGGTCTCCGTTTGGCATTTTCACCATATTGGGCACTATACATCTATTTCATATCAACGTTTGCTACTGACGTTGTGATAGTTAACGTATCATACTCCATATTTATTTCTTTTTCAGACAAATCGAGAACCATCTATCATATTATTCACCCTCTTGCAAATTTCTGTTATTTTGTTAGAAAAGCTACTTTCTGTCTTTGAGTGCCGGTAAATTTAATTTAATTTTTTAATCCATTTACGTCTTTCTAACACCGCAGATGTTTTTTAAAGCGTTCCGATATATGACATTTCTTGATCGTTCATATTTCAAACTCCAGTTTTTAACTTCATATTGAATCAATTATTGTAAGTCAAAGCTAAAAGTGTTGGGAACGTAGCAGAATTTTAAAATTTTTTACGCATCACCAAGATCAATCTATGGAGTCATCTAGCAACGAGGGAGAGAGGAGTGCATCTACATACCCTTGTAGATCACAAGCGGAAGCGTTCAAGAGAACGGGGTTGATGGAGTCGTACTCGACGTGATCCGAATCACCGAAGATCCTAGCGCCGAACGGACGGCACCTCCGCGTTCAACACACGTACGGAGCGAGAACGTCTCCCGCGCCTTGATCTAGCAAGGAGGAGGGAGAGGTTAAGGAAGAGGGCTCCAACAGCAGCACGACGGCGTGGTGGTGGTGAAGCTGCAGTACTCCAGCAGGGCTTCGCCAAGCTCTTATGGCGGAGGAGGAGAGGTGTTGGAGGGGAGGGGCTGCGCCTTGGATGTTGTGTATGTAGCCCTCCCCTCACCCCTCTATTTATAGGGGAAGGGGAAAGGGGGCCGACCCCCTCTAGAT
>NC_041388.1:508199369-508400789 GCF_002162155.2 Triticum dicoccoides
GGTAGCCAAGGGGAGGGGGGCTTGCCCCCCAAGCAAGGGGGCGGCCCCCTTAGGGTTTCCCCCCCAACCCTAGGCGCATGGGCCATAGGGGGGTGTGGCGCCCCAGCTCACTTGGGTTGGTTCCCTTCTCCATACAGCCATAAGGCCCCCCGGAAGAGATGGCCCCTTCCGGTGGACCCCCGGAACCCATCCGGTGGCCCCGGTACAATGCCGATATGCCCCCGAACCTTTCCGGCGACCGTATGACAACTTCCCATATATAAATCTTTACCTTCGGACCATTCCGGAACTCCTTGTGACATCTGGGATCTCATCCGGGACTCCGAACAACATTTGGTAATCACATACAAGTCTTCCTAACAACCCTAGCGTCACCGAACCTTAAGTGTGTAGACCCTACGGGTTCGGGAGACATGCAGACATAACCGAGACGACTCTCTGGTCAATAACCAACAGCGGGATCTGGATACCCATGTTGGCTCCCACATGCTCCATGATGATCTCATCGGATGAACCACGATGTCGAGGATTCAATCAATCCGTATACAATTCCCTTTGTCAATCGGTACGTTACTTGCCCGAGACTCGATCGTCGGTATCCCAATACCTTGTTCAGTCTCGTTACCGGCAAGTCACTTTACTCGTATCGTAATGCATGATCCCGTGATCAACCACTTGATCACATTGAGCTCATTATGATGATGCATTACCGAGTGGGCCCAGAGATACCTCTCTGTCATACGGAGTGACAAATCCCAGTCTCGATTCGTGCCAACCCAACAGACACTTTCGGAGATACCTGTAATGTACCTTTATAGTCACCTAGTTACGTTGTGACGTTTGGCACACCCAAGGCACTCCTACGGTATCCGGGAGTTGCACAATCTCATGGTCTAAGGAAATGATACTTGACATTCAGAAAAGCTACAGCAAACAAACTACACGATCTTTGAGCTATGCTTAGGATTGGGTCTTGTCCATCACATCATTCTCCTAATGATGTGATCCCGTTATCAATGACATCCAATGTCCATAGTCAGGAAACCATGACTATCTTTTGATCAACGAGCTAGTTAACTAGAGGCTCACTAGGGACGTGTTGTGGTCTATGTATACACACATGTATTACGATTTCCGGATAACACAATTATAGCATGAACAATAGACAATTATGATGTACAAAGAAATATAATAATAACCATTTTATTATTGCCTCTAGGGCATATTTCCAACAGTCTCCCACTTGCACTAGAGTCAATATTCTAGTTACATTGTGATGAATCGAACACCCATGCAGTTCTGGTGTTGATCATGTTTTTCTCTAGGGAGAGGTTTAGTCAACGGATCTGCTACATTCAGGTCCGTATGTACTTTACAAATCTCTATGTCTCCATTTTGAACACTTTCACGAATGGAGTTGAAGCGACGCTTGATATGCCTGGTCTTCCTGTGAAACCTGGGCTCATTGGCAAGGGCAATAGCTCAAGTGTTGTCACAGAAGAGAGTCATCGGGCCCGACGCATTGGGTATGACTCCTAGGTCGGTAATGAACTCCTTCACCCAGACTGCTTCTTGTGCTGCCTCCGAGGCTTCCATGTACTCCGCTTCACATGTAGATCCCGCCACAACGCTCTGCTTGCAACTGCACCAGCTTACTGCCCCACCATTTAAAATATACACGTATCCGGTTTGTGACTTAGAGTCATCCAGATCTGTGTCGAAGCTAGCATCAACATAACCCTTTACGACGAGCTCTTCGTCACCTCCATAAATGAGAAACATTTCCTTGGTCCTTTTCAGGTACTTCAGGATATTCTTGACCGCTCTCCAGTATTCCATGTCGGGATTACTTTGGTACCTTCCTACCAAACTTACGGCAAGGTTTACATCAGGTCTGGTACACAGCATAGCATACATGATAGACCCTATGGTCGAGGCATAGGGGATGACACTCATCTTTTCTCTATCTTCTGCCATGGTCGGGCATTGAGCCGTGCTCAATCTCGTACCTTGCAATACAGGCAAGAACCCCTTCTTTGACTGATCCATTTTGAACTTCTTCAATATCTTGTCAAGGTACGTACTCTATGAAAGACCAATGAGGCGTCTCGATCTATCTCTATAGATCTTGATGCCTAATATATAAGCAGCTTCTCCAAGGTCCTTCATTGAAAAACACTTGTTCAAGTAGGCCTTTATGCTTTCCAAGAATTCTATATCATTTCCCATCAACAGTATGTCATCCACATACAATATGAGAAATGCTACAGAGCTCCCACTCACTTTCTTGTAAATGCAGGCTTCTCCATAAGTCTGCATAAACCCAAACGCTTTGATCATCTCATCAAAACGAATGTTCCAACTCCGAGATGCTTGCACCAGCCCATAAATCGAGCGTTGGAGCTTGCACACCTTGTCAGCATTCTTAGGATCGACAAAACCTTCCGGCTGCATCATATACAATTCTTCATTAAGGAAACCATTAAGGAATGCCATTTTGACGTCCATTTGCCATATCTCATAATCATAGAATGCGGCAATTGCTAACATGATTCGGACGGACTTTAGCTTTGCTACGGGTGAGAAAGTCTCATCGTAGTCAACCCCTTGAACTTGTCGATAACCCTTAGCAACAAGCCGAGCTTTATAGATGGTCACATTACCATCCGCGTCTGTCTTCTTCTTAAAGATCCATTTATTTTCTATGGCTCTCCAATCATCGGGCAAGTCAGTCAAAGTCCATACTTCGTTTCCATACATGGATCCTATCTCGAATTTCATGGCTTCCAGCCATTTGTTGGAATCCGGGCCCGCCATCGCTTCTTCATAGTTCGAAGGTTCACCGTTGTCTAACAACATGATTTCCAGAACAGGGTTGCCGTACCACTCTGGTGTGGAACGTGTCCTCGTGGACCTACGAAGTTCAGTAGCAACTTGATCTAAAGTTTCATGATCATCATCATCAACTTCCTCTCTAGTCGGTGCAGGCACCTCTGGAACATTTTCTTGAGCTGCGCCACTTACCGGTTCAAGAGGTAATACTTCATCAAGTTCTACTTTCCTCCCACTTATTTCTTTCGAGAGAAACTCTTTCTCTAGAAAGGACCCATTCTTGGCAACAAAGATCTTGCCTTCGAATCTGAGGTAGAAGGTATACCCAACAGTTTCTTTAGGGTATCCTATGAAGACGCATTTTTCCGATTTGGGTTCGAGCTTTTCAGGTTGAAGTTTCTTGACATAAGCATCGCATCCCCAAACTTTTAGAAACGACAGCTTAGGTTTCTTCCCAAACCATAATTCATACGGTGTCGTCTCAACATATTTCGACGGAGCCCTATTTAAAGTGAATGCGGCAGTCTCTAAAGCATAGCCCCAAAATGACAGCGGTAAATCGGTAAGAGACATCATAGATCGCAGCATATCTAATAGAGTGCGATTGCGACGCTCGGACACACCATTACGCTGAGGTGTTCCAGGAGGCGTGAGTTGTGAAACTATTCCACCTTTTCTTAAGTGTGTGCCAAATTCATGACTCAAGTATTCTCCCCCACGATCTGATCGCAAGAACTTGATTTTCTTGTCACGTTGATTCTCAACCTCACTCTGAAATTCCTTGAACTTTTCAAAGGTCTCAGACTTGTGTTTCATTAAGTAGACATACCCATATCTACTCAAGTCATCAGTGAGGGTGAGAACATAACGATAGCCACCGCGAGCCTCAACACTCATTGGACCGCACACATCAGTATGTATGATTTCCAATAAATTGGTTGCTCGCTCCATTGTTCCTGAGAACGGAGTCTTGATCATTTTACCCATGAGGCATGGTTCGCACGTGTCAAATGATTCGTAATCAAGAGACTCCAAAAGTCCATCTACATGGAGCTTCTTCATGCGTTTGACACCTATGTGACCAAGGCGGCAGTGCCACAAGTATGTGGGACTATCATTATCAACCTTACATCTTTTGGTATTCACACTATGAATATGTGTAGCATTACGCTCGAGATTCATTAAGAATAAACCATTCACCATTGGAGCATGACCATAAAACATATCTCTCATATAAATAGAACAACCATTATTCTCAGATTTAAATGAGTAGCCATCTCGAATTAAACGAGATCCTAATACAATGTTCATGCTCAAAGCTGGCACTAAATAACAATTATTGAGGTTTAAAACTAATCCCGTAGGTAAATGTAGAGGTAGCATGCCGACGGCGATCACATCGACCTTGGAACCATTCCCGACGCGCATCGTCACCTCGTCCTTCGCCAGTCTCCGCTTATTCCGCAGCTCCTGCTTTGAGTTACAAATGTGAGCAACCGCACTGGTATCAAATACCCAGGAGCTACTACGAGTACTGGTAAGGTACACATCAATTACATGTATATCACATATACCTTTCGTGATGCCGGCCTTCTTGTCCGCTAAGTATTTGGGGCAGTTCCGCTTCCAGTGACCACTTCCCTTGCAATAAAAGCACTCAGTCTCGGGCTTGGGTCCATTCTTTGGCTTCTTCCCGGCAGCTTGCTTACCGGGCGCGGCAACTCCCTTGCCGTCCTTCTTGAAGTTCTTCTTACCCTTGCCTTTCTTGAACTTAGTGGTTTTATTCACCATCAACACTTGATGTTCCTTTTTGACTTCTACCTCTGCTGATTTCAGCATTGAATATACCTCAGGAATGGTCTTTTCCATCCCCTGCATATTGAAGTTCATCACAAAGCTCTTGTAGCTCGGTGGAAGCGACTGAAGGATTCTGTCAATGATCGCGTCATCCGGGAGATTAACTCCTAGCTGAGTCAAGCGGTTATGCAACCTAGACATTTTGAGTATGTGCTCACTGACAGAACTATTTTCCTCCATCTTACAGCTGAAGAACTTGTCGGAGACCTCATATCTCTCGACCTGGGCATCAGCTTGAAAACCATTTTCAGCTCTTCGAACATCTCGTATGCTCCGTGTCTCTCAAAACGCTTTTGGAGCCCCGGTTCTAAGCTGTAAAGCATGCCGCGCTGAACGAGGGAGTAACCATCGGCACGTGATTGCCAAGCATTCATAACGTCTTGGTTCTCTGGGACAGGTGCGTTACCTAGCGGTGCTTCTAGGACATAATCTTTCTTGGCAGCTATGAGGATGATCCTCAGGTTCCGGACCCAGTCCGTATAGTTGCTGCCATCATCTTTCAGCTTGGTTTTCTCTAGGAACGCGTTGAAGTTGAGAACAACGTGGGCCATTTGATCTACAAGACATATTGTAAAGATTTTAGACTAAGTTCATGATAATTAAGTTCATCTAATCAAATTATTCAATGAACTCCCACTCAGATAGACATCCCTCCAGTCATCTAAGTATAACATGATCCGAGTTAACTAGGCCGTGTCCGATCATCACGTGATATGGACTAGTCAACATCGGTGAACATCTTCATGTTGATCGTATCTTCTATACGACTCATGCTCGACCTTTCGGTCTTCTATGTTCCGAGGCCATGTATGTACATGCTAGGCTCTTCAAGTCAACCTAAGTGTATTGCGTGTGTAAATCTGGCTTACACCCGTTGTATTCGAACGTTAGAATCTATCACACCCGATCATCACGTGGTGCTTCGAAACAACGAACCTTTGCAATGGTGCACAGTTAGGGGGAACACTTTCTTGAAATTATTTCGAGGGATCATCTTATTTAAGCTACCGTTGTTCTAAGGAAATAAGATGTAAAACATGATAAACATCACATGCAATCAAATAGTGACATGATATGGCCAATATCATTCGCTCCTTTTGATCTCCATCTTCGGGGCTCCATGATCATCGTTGTCACCGGCATGACACCATGATCTCCATCATCATGATCTCCATCATCGTCTCTTCTTGAAGTTGTCACGTCATCTATTACTTCTACTACTATGGCTAACGCTTTAGCAATAAAGTAAAGTAATTACATGACGTTTATGTTGACACGCAGGTCATAAATAAATAAATTCAACTCCTATGGCTCCTGCCGGTTGTCATACTCATCGACATGCAAGTCGTGATTCCTATTACAAGAACATGATCATCTCATACATCACATATATCATTCATCAGATCCTTTGGCCATATCACATCACAAAACACTTGCTGCAAAAACAAGTTAGACGTCCTCTAATTGTTGTTGCAAGTTTTTACGTGGCTGCTATAGGTTTCTAGCAAGAACGTCTCTTACCTAAGCCAAAACCACAACGTGAATTGCCAATTTCTATTTACCCTTCATAAGGACCCTGTTCATCGAATCCGATTCGACTAAAGTGGGAGAGACAGACACCCGCCAGCCACCTTATGCAACTAGTGCATGTCAGTCGGTGGAACCGGTCTCACGTAAGCGTACGTGTAAGGTTGGTCCGGGCCGCTTCATCCCACGATGCTGCTGAATCAAGATAAGACTAGTAACGGCAAGCAAATTGACAATATCGATGCCCACAACTACTTTGTGTTCTACTCGTGCATAGTAACTACGCATAGACCTAGCTCATGATGCCAATGTTGGGGAACATAGCAGAATTTTAAAATTTTCTACGCATCACTAAGATCAATCTATGGAGTCATCTCGCAACGAGGGAGAGAGGAGTGCATCTACATACCCTTGTAGATCACGAGCGGAAGTGTTCAAGAGAACGGGGTTGATGGAGTCGTACTCGACGTGATCCGAATCACTGAAGATCCTAGCGCCGAACGGACGGCACCTCCGCGTTCAACACACGTATGGAGCGAGGACGTCTCCCGCGCCTTGATCCAACAAGGAGGAGGGAGAGGTTGAGGAAGAGGGCTCCAACAGCAGCACGACGGCGTGGTGGTGGTGAAGCTGCAGTACTCCGGCAGGGCTTCGGCAAGCTCTTATGGAGGAGGAGAGGTGTTGGGGAGGGAGGGGCTGCACCTTGGATGTTGTGTATGCAGCCATCCCCTCACCCCTCTATTTATAGGGGAAGGGGAAAGGGGGTCGGCCCCCTCTAGATGAGATCTAGAGGGGGGGCGGCGGCCAAGGGGAGGGGGGCTTGCCCCCCAAGCAAGGGGCGCCCCCCTTAGGGTTTCCCCCCGACCCTAGGCGCATGGGCCCTAGGGGGTGTGGTGCCCCAGCTCACTTGGGCTGGTTCCCTTCTCCATATAGCCCATAAGGCCCCCCGGAAGAGGTGGCCCCTTTCGGTGGCCCCGGTACAATGTTGATATGCCCTCGAACCTTTCCAGCGACCGTATGACAACTTCCCACATATAAATCATTACCTCCGGACCATTCCGGAACTCCTCGTGACGTCCGGGATCTCATACGGGACTCCGAACAACATTTGGTAATCACATACAAGTCTTCCTAACAACCCCAGTGTCACCGAACCTTAAGTGTGTAGACCCTACGGGTTCGGGAGACATGCAGACATGACCGAGACGACTCTCCGATCAATAACCAACAGCGGGATCTGGATACCCATGTTGGCTCCCACATGCTCCACGATGATCTCATCGGATGAACCACGATGTCGAGGATTCAATCAATCCGTATACTATTCCCTTTGTCAATTGGTACGTTACTTGCCCGATACTCAATCATCGGTATCCCAATACCTTGTTCAGTCTCATTACCAGCAAGTCACTTTACTCGTACCGTAATGCATGATCTCGTGATCAACCACTTGATCACATTGAGCTCATTATGATGATGCATTACCAAGTGGTCCCAGAGATACCTCTCCGTCATACGGAGTGACAAATCCCAGTCTCGATTCGTGCCAACCCAACAGACACTTTCGGAGATACCTGTAATGTACCTTTATAGTCACCCAGTTACGTTGTGACGTTTGGCACACCCAAGGCACTCCTACGGTATCCGGGAGTTGCACAATCTCATGGTCTAAGGAAATGATACTTGACATTCAGAAAAGCTACAGCAAATGAACTACACGATCTTTGAGCTATGCTTAGGATTGGGTCTTGTCCATCACATCATTCTCCTAATGATGTGATCCCGTTATCAATGACATCCAATGTCCATAGTCAGGAAACCATGACTATCTTTTGATCAACGAGCTAGTTAACTAGAGGCTCACTAGGGACGTGTTGTGGTCTATGTATACACACATGTATTACGATTTCCGGATAACACAATTATAGCATGAACAATAGACAATTATGATGAACAAAGAAATATAATAATAACCATTTTATTATTGCCTCTAGGGCATATTTCCAACAAAAAGTGTGTATTCTAATATTTGATTCCCAAATTTGGTTTGTCACCACCGTAAGCTCATAACTTTAAAAACCCGTACCTGGCATCGAACCGGAAGGCTAGTCAATATTAGTGATATCACCAAGAGGGGGTCGGGAAACAGTCTGCTTTTCATTTTGGAGCTTGACCTGTTCATCCTTTTTCTTTCGATAAGTTGCTCACCTTCGTGCGTTTCTCTGCTCCCTTTTGTCATCTGTTATGCTATAACTCACTTGGTCATTCACAACATCACATGTTGGCGTAGACGATGTGACAAGCTCTGAACCACCACAACCAAGGGCATTAAGACACACATCATTGCGGGCAGATTCTCTGGCTGCAGGAACAAAAGAAAATATGTCCATTAGGCTAATACATGAACATGCATCCCTTTAAGAACAAATCTGGCCATATGAAAGGCATATCGGCTCACACCACTTGAGCCTGCTGCGTGACCTGTGGCATAAGGTGATTCAAGAGTACTCCTTTCCGGGAACGAAGGCACATTATAGTCTGCACGATGTATAAACAACAAATCTAGATGAGAATTAGTCAACATGTACACTCATAGAGACGTTTGATCACTGTCCATGATGCACGTGTCGGATCATACCAAATGAACTTCCTGCAAGGCCGCAGGCACAAATATCTGTGAGAGTACTCAGACCAGGGAACAAAGCAACATTAGGGCTACAAAAGGAGATTGATGGGTTGTCTACATAACAAAACCAATATAGAATGAGGCAGTTTCCTGCTAACCGAATAGGGTAGATAGTATGATTAAATATGGAACCCACGTACATAAACTCGCATGCCCAGGCTAATCAACAATTGTTATCTCAGAAAGAGGGTGTTTGATTAGGTTTGCAAGCTCGTCCTGCTCTAACCGTGGCATGCCAGTTCCATCTATTTCCTTGTGTGCTTCCAAGTCTGTTAGGCACAATTGATCATGTTAAAACCATATGATACAATGGATAGGGTTATTTACACACTCTAATACCTGGAGTCATTTGATAATTGTCAACATTGTCAGCTACGGGAATGATTGTTGGGTTGTATTCATCAACATTTCCGTCGACATTATGGCCTGCAACACATTAGCGAGATACAATGATTGTTGGGCACCCTTGACATCTGACTCGTTTATGTTATTCTAACGTACCTTGGCTCCCTTGTGAATGTAGGTCAGCAAGAGGGGGTACATGCACATCTGACCCCTTTTTCTCTACCGGCGCCTTGCTATTTGCATTTCCCATTCGTACCTATCATTTTTCAACAACATTAGTATTGATGTGGTATGTATACTGAACAATTGGCTTGCCATGTATTTTTGGCATGCCAGCTGGGAACATGGGGAAGAAATGACAACATTGTATTTTTGGCATTCGAACTGGGAACATGGGGAACATTTATTCAAATGGCTCCATTGTATGTGGCTCCATCTGGTGGCTCTGTTGTATATGGCTCCATCTGGTGACAATTGTCTTCTGTAGCGTTGCGTGATCTTTAAGAGATCATGAGCATACGTACCTTTAAGAAAGCAAGGTTGAAAACTGATCAGTGATGACGCCCTGAACTGCTTGCCGCCGTTGTCGGAGATCCATGGTGTGTGGCTACTCGAGGCGGCGGCGGCGGTGTCTTGCTAATCCGCGAGAAGATCGTGGTGTGTGGGTACCCAAGTTGACAGCAGCGGCGATGTCTTGCTGGCCCGTGACGGGATCGTGGTGTGTGGGTACCTGAGGAGGCGGCGGCGGCCTGCTGATCCGCGACGGTGTTGTTTGTGATCTGCCACGAGCGACGTATGTGAGGCGGCAGCGGTGGCGGCGTTCTCGTGATCCAGGACGGATGTGGGAAACAAGGAGCGGATTGGGTCGGGTCCTCGTTCCGTACAGGAGCGTCGATCCGTTTTTTTATCGATATGTAGATATGTAGATTAAAATTAGTGGTACGGGGTGGTGGGAGGTGGGAAGAAATAAAACCAGACGAAAATAAAACCGGAGTACCAGGCTACCAACTGCTCGATTAGGAGTAGAGATGATTACCCACATCCAACTGGATATATGTGCCTGGATCTTTCCCTACCACATGATGCTTTCCAGGTGAATAATAATAACGTTGGAATAAGGATGAACATTTGACTATTGCATAGAAAGTAAATACTGAAAAGTAAAAGATAGGACCTTCGCAGAGGGAAGCAGAGATTGTCATGCGCTTTTTCATTTGGATGTGCAAACTCTTAATGTAAAGGAACATCACTTTATATCCCCCCTTGTGATAGCTACCTCTATTATGCAGTCTGTTGCTTTTATTTGTTTACCATCACAAGTTCGTATGAAGCTTATTTTCCCTTGCAATAAAAGTCCATACATATTTAGGAGCAGTTTTTATTGATTTTTGCACTCATGGCAAGTTACTTGAAGGATCTTATTCAATCTATAGGTAGATATGGTGGACTCTCATGGCAAGAAATTGGGTTCATAGTTTTTTTGATGCACAAGTAGTATTTCTATTTAGTACGAACTTTTGTCTAGCAAAAGATCATGAGCAAGCACCACATGTTAGAGGATCCATGACAATATAACTTCTATGTGAATATAAGCAAACATAACTCATTATGTTGTCTTCCTTGTCCAACATCAACTATTTGATCACGTTTTGAAATAATTAATGGGGGATCACAATAATAAAAGACGTCCAAGATGGTATATTTATATGTGAGACCTCTCTTCCTTTACTATTCTTTCATGAATTGCATCAATTACAATTGCTATGTTTGCTAGATCCCAATAAATTTTATTCATTATACTCCTTATATGTGAAGTCATTACTCCCCATGGGATTAGCATATGATCTTTTATTCTTATACTTTTTCTTGCTAAGATTGGATCAAGAAATTAAGCAACAAAACTCAAACTACTCTTTATTATAACTCTCACACACTATTACATAGATAGACCATGAAACAAACACTGGAAACTAATCCATACTGAAACATTATTCTTCTAAATCATGAAATAACCAAAGATCTCATGCGGCTTAAACTACGTTGGTATTTCCCCAAAGAGGAAGGGATGATGCATCACAACTACGGTAGGTATTTCCCTCAGGGATGAGACCAAGGTTATCGAACCAGTAGGAGAACCACGCATCACTATGATACGTCTCCAACGTATCTATAATTTTTTATTGTTCCATGCTATTATTTTATCTGTTTTGGATGTTTATGGGCTTATTAAACACTTTCATATTATTTTTGGGACTAACCTATTAACCTAGAGCCAAGTGCCAGTTTCTATTTTTTTTCCTTGTTTTAGAGTATTGTGGAAAAGGAAAATCAAATAGAGTCCAATTGACCTGAAACTTCACGAAACTTATTTTTGGACCAGAAGAAGCCCACGGAGTATTGGAGATGGACCAGAAGAGGTCGGGCGCGCCCCCTGCCTCGTGGACAGCCCGGAGATCCACCGATGTACTTCTTCCTCCTATATATACCCATATACCCTAAAAACTTTGAAGAGTAGAATAGATCGGGAGTTCCGCCGCCAGAAGCCTCTGTAGCCACCGAAAACCAATCTAGACCCGTTCTGGCACCCTGCCGGAGGGGGAATCCCTCTCCGGTGGCCATCTTCATCATCCCAGCACTCTCCATGACAAGGAGGGAGTAGTCCACCCTCGGGGCTGAGGGTATGTACCAGTAGCTATGTGTTTGATCTCTATCTCTCTCGTGTTCTTGAGGTGGTACGATCTTGATGTATCGCGAGCTTTGCTATTATAGTTCGATCTTATGATGTTTCTCCCCCTCTACTCTCTTGTAATGGATTGAGTTCTCCCTTTGAAGTTATCTTATTGGATTGAGTCTTTAAGGATTTGAGAACACTTGATGTATGTTTTGCGTGGGATACCCGTGGTGACAATGGGGTATTCTATTGATCCACTTGATGTATGTTTTGGTGATCAACTTGCGGGTTCTGCCCATGAACCTATGCATAGGGGTTGGCACACGTTTTCATCTTGACTCTCTGGTAGAAACTTTGGGGCACTCTTTGATGTACTTTTGTGTTGGTTGAATAGATGAATCTGAGAATGTGTGATGCATATCATATAATCATACTCACGGATACTTGAGGTGACATTGGAGTATCTAGGTGACATTAGGGTTTTGGTTGATTTGTGTATTAAGGTGTTATTCTAGTACGAACTCTATGATAGATTGAACGGAAAGAATAGCTTCATCTTATTTTACTACGGACTCTTGAATAGATCGATCAGAAAGGATAACTTTGAGGTGGTTTCGTACCCTACCATAATCTCGTCGTTTGTTCTCCGCTATTAGTGACTTTGGAGTGACTCTTTGTTGCATGTTTAGGGATAGTTATATGATCCAATTATGTTATTATTGTTGGGAGAACTCGCACTAGTGAAAGTATGAACCCTAGGCCTTGTTTCAATGCATTGCAATACCGTTTGTGCTCACTTTTATCATTAGTTACCTTGCTGTTTTTATATTCTCAGATTACAAAAACCTTTATCTACCATCCATATTGCACTTGTATCACCATCTCTTCGCTGAACTAGTGCACCTATACAATTTAACATTGTATTGGGTGTATTGGGGAAACAAGAGACCCTTTGTCATTTGGTTGCAGGGTTGTTTGAGAGAGACCATATTCATCCTATGCCTCCTACAGATTGATAAACCTTAGGTCATCCACTTGAGGGAAATTTGCTACTGTCCTACAAACCTCGACACTTGGAGGCCCAACAACGTCTACGAGAAGAAGGTTGTGTAGTAGACATCAAGCTCTTTTCTGGCGCCGTTGCCGGGGAGGTTAGTGCTTGAAGGTATATCTTTAGATCTTGCAATCGAATCTTGTTGTTTCTTGTTTTATCACTAGTTTAGTTTATAAAAGAAAACTACAAAAAAATGGAATTGAGGATACCTCATATGCTTCATCTTTTTAATATCTTTCGTGAAAATAAGGATTCTGATAATTGTGCTCAAGTCCTAGAAGAAGAATGCATTAGAATGTTTGGCACTAAATATTTGAATGATGAGCATGATTGCAATGTTTTTAGTATTAATTCCTTGAATATCTATGATGCTAATGATATGCAAAGCCACAATCTTAGGGAAGCTATGTTTGATGAAGATGATATTTTTTGTCCCCCAAGTTTTGATGAGCAAATTTATTTTGATGATAGCATGCCTCCTATTTATGATGATTATATTGATGAAAGTGGGTTTGGAAGAGTGTCAACTTTAGGAAGTGATGATCCCACTATTTTGGAGGATGTTGAATCTTATTGTGATAATTATAAAAGTGGATTTGGAGAGGTCATGAGTTTATTTAGTAATGATTCCACTATTTCGGAAGAGGTTCCAATTGATTACGAGAACAAAGTTGCTATCTATGATGATTATTGTGATGAATTATATGTTATTAAGAATAATCATAACCATGAAACTTGTCATCATGATTTTAGTTTTAAATTGGATTATGCCTCACATGATAGTTATTTTGTTGAGTTTGCTCCCACTACTATTCATGAGAAGAAGTTTGCTTATGTGGAGAGTAGTAAATTTTCTATGCTTGTAGATCATGAAAAGAATGCTTTAGTTGCTGGTTATATTGTTGAATTCATTCATGATGCTACTGAAAATTATTATGAGGGAGGAATATATGCTTGTAGGAATTGCAATAATATCAAGTTTCCTCTCTATGTGCTTAAAGTTTTAAAGTTATGCTTGTTTTACCTTCCTATGCAAGTTGATTCTTGTTCCCACATGTTGTTTGCTCACAAAATCCCTATGCATAGGAAGTGGGTTAGGCTTAAATGTGCTAGTTATATTCTTCATGATTCTCTCTTTATGCTACAATTCTTATCTTTTATGTGAGCATCATTGAAATCATCATGCCTAGCTAGGGGCGTTAAACATTAGCGTTTGTTGGGAGGCAACCCAACTTTATTTTTGTTCCTTGCTTTTTGCTCTTGTTTAGCAATAAATAATTTATCTAGCCTATGTTATGATTGAGTTTTTATGTTTTAATTAGTGTTTGTGCCAAGTAGAACTGTTGGGAAGACTTGGGGAAAGTCTTATTTGATCTTGCAGTAAAAAAACAGAAAGTATGCGCTCACGAGAATAATTTTCGTTTTTACCAGAGAGCGATAAAATATCAATTCCACTTGCAGTAGGTTAATAAAAAAATTGCCTAGGACTTCATAATTTCTCAGGATTTTTGGAGTTACAGAAGTATTCTAATCCTTCAGATTACTACAGACCGTTCTGTTTTTGACAGATTCTGTTTTCTATGTGTTGTTTGCTTATTTTGATGAATCTATGAGTAGTATCGGAGGGTATGAACCATAGAGAAGTTTTAATACATTAGATATTACACCAATATGATTTTAGAATGAGTTCACAACAGTACTTAAGTGGTGATTTATTTTCTTATACTAACGGAGCTTACAAGTTTTCTGTTAAGTTTTGTGTTGTGAAGTTTTCAAGATTTGGGTGAAGATTCGATGGACTAAGGAATAAGGAGTGGAAAGAGCCAAAGCTTGGGGATGCCCATGGCACCCCAAGATAATCTAAGGACACCAAAAAGCCAAAGCTTGGGGATGCCCCGGAAGGCATCCCCTCTTTCGTTCTCATCCATCGATAATTTTACTTGGAGCTATATTTTTATTCACCACATGATATGTGTTTTGCTTGGAGCGTCATTTTATTTTCTTTTGTTTTGCTTGCTATTTGAATAAAATACCAAGATCTTAAATTCTTAAATGTTAGAGAGCCTTCACATAGTTGCATGATTATTCGACTACTCATTGATCTTCACTTATATCTTTCGGAGTAGTTTGTCATTTGCTCTAGTGCTTCACTTATATCCTTTCAGAGCACGATGGTGGTTTTATTTTGAAGAAATATATGAACTCTCATGCTTCACTTATATTATTTTGAGAGTCTTTCGAACAACATCGTAGTTTGCTTTGGTTATGAAACTAGTCCTAATATGATGGGCATCCAAGTGGGGTATAATAAAAACTTTCATATAGAGTGCATTGAATACGAAGAGAAATTTGATGACTGATGATTGTTTATAGATATGGAGGTACTGATATTAAAGTTGTGCTAGTTGAGTAGTTGTGAAATTGAGAAATACTTGTGTTGAAGTTTGCAAGTCCCGTAGCTTGCACGTATGGTAAACTTTATGTAACAAATTCGAAACATGAGGTGTTCTTTGATTGTCTTCCTTATGAGTGGCGGTCGGGGACGAGCGATGGTCTTTTGCTACCAATCTATCCCCCTAGGAGAATGCGTGTAGTGCTTGGTTTTTGATGACTTGTAGATTTTTGCAATAAGTATATGAGTTCTTTATGATTAATGTTGACTCCATGTATTATACGCACTCTTACCCTTCCATCATTGCTAGCCTCTTCGGTACCATGCATTGCCCTTTCTCACATTGAGAGTTGGTGCAAACTTCGCTGGTGCATCCAAACCCCGTGATATGATACGCTCTTTCACACATAAACCTCCTTATATCTTCCTCAAAACAGGCACCATATCTACCTATTATGGCATTTCCATAGCCATTCCGAGATATATTGCCATGCAACTTTCCACTGTTCCGTTTATCATGACACGTTCATCATTGCCATATTGCTTTGCATAATCATGTAGTTGACATCATATTTGTGGCAAAGCAACCGTTCATAAATTTTTCATACATGTCACTCTTCATTCATTGCTATCCCGGTATACCGCCGGAGGCATTCATATAGAGTCATACTTTGTTCTAGTATCGAGTTGTAATCATTGACTTGTAAATAAATAGAAGTGTGATGATCATCATTCATAGAGTATTGTCCCCCCAAAAAAAGCAAGGCCAACAAAAAGGAAGGCCCAAAAAAAGGGACAATGCTACTATCCTTTTTGCACACTTGTGCTTCAAAGTAGCACCATGATTTTCATGATAGAGAGTCTCTTGTTTTGTCACCTTCATATACTAGTGGGAACTTCTCATTATAGAACTTGTCTTGTATATTCCAACAATGGGCTTACTCAAATTCCCTATGTCTTTGTGAGCAAGCAAGTTGGATGCACACCCAGTTAGTTTCTTTTGTTGAGCTTTCATGCATTTATAGCTCTAGTGCATCCGTTGCATGGCAATCCCTACTCCTTGCATTAACATCAATCGATGGGCATCTCCATATCTCGTTGATTAGCCGTGTTGATGTGAGACTTTCTCCTTTTTTTGTCTTCTCCACATAACCCCCATCATTATATTCTATTCCACCCATAGTGTTATATCCATGGCTCACGCTCATGTATTACGTGAAGGTTGAAAAAGTTTGAGATTACTAAAGTCAGAAACAATTGCTTTGCTTATCATTGGGGTTGTGCATGATGAGAGCATTCTTGTGTGACGAAAATGGAACATGACTAAGCTATATGATTTTGTAGGGATGAACTTTCTTTAGCCATGTTATTTTGAGAAGACATAATTGCTTAGTTAGTATGCTTGAAGTATTATTGCTTTTATGTCAATATTAAACTTTTGTCTTGAATCTTATGGATCTGAATATTCTTGCCACAATAAAGAGAACTACTTGGATAAATACGTTAGATAGCATTCCACATCAAAAATTCTATTTTTATCATTTACCTACACGAGGACAAGCAGGAATTAAGCTTCGGGGTGCTGATACGTCTCCAACGTATCTATAATTTTTGATTGTTCAATGCTATTATATTATCTGTTTTGGATGTTTATGGGCTTTATTGAACACTTTTATATTATTTTTTGGACTAACCTATTAACCTAGAGCCCATTGCCGGTTTCTGTTTTTTTCCTTTTTTTAGAGTATCGCAGAAAAGGAAAATCAAACGGAGTCCAATTGACCTGAAACTTCACGAAACTTATTTTTGGACTAGAAGAATCCCACGGAGTATCGGAGATGGACCAGAAGAGTCCCGGGCTGCCCACGAGGGTGGGGGCGCGCCCCCCCTGCCTCGTGGACAGCCCGGAGATCCACCGACGTACTTCTTCCTCCTATATATACCCATATACCCTAAAAACTTCAAAGAGCAGAATAGATCGGGAGTTCCGCCGCCAGAAGCCTCCGTAGCCACCGAAAACCAATCTAGACCCGTTCCGGCACCCTGCCAGAGGGGGGAATCCCTCTCCGATGGCCATCTTCATCATCCCGGTGCTCTCCATGACGAGGAGGGAGTAGTCCACCCTCGGGGCTGAGGGTATGTACCAGTAGCTATGTGTTTGATCTCTCTCTGTCTCGTGTTCTTGAGGTGGTATGATCTTGATGTATCGCGAGCTTTGCTATTATAGTTGGATCTAATGATGTTTCTCCCCCTCTACTCTCTTGTAATGGATTGAGTTTTCCCGTTGAAGTTATCTTATCAGATTGAGTCTTCAAGGATTTGAGAACACTTGATGTATGTCTTGTGTGGGATACCCGTGGTGACAATGGGGTATTCTATTGATCCACTTGATGTATGTTTTGGTGATCAATTTGCAGGTTCCGCCCATGAACCTATGCATAGGGGTTGGCACATGTTTTCGTCTTGACTCTCCGATAGAAATTTTGGGGCACTCTTTGAAGTACTTTTGTGTTGGTTGAATAGATGAATCTGAGATTGTGTGATGCATATCGTATAATCATACCCACAGATACTTGAGGTGAATTGGAGTATCTAGGTGACATTAGGGTTTTGGTTGATTTGTGTCTTAAGGTGTTATTCTAGTACGAACTCTATGATAGATTGAACGGAAAGAATAGCTTCATCTTATTTTACTACGGATACTTGAAAGTGGCTATGAAGTTGGTGGTGGGTGGGACGTAAAATTCCCCGCTCTCAGCCCCTAGTCTGGGCTGGACATAATTCGAAAGTGATCCTTCCGCAATGGCAAGTGATCGCATTAAGTCTAGAGCCTCGTCTAAAGGCGAGGGTTGGACAGAGAAGCGGGAGTCTGTGGGGTCGTACGGAGTTGGAGCCCCCTGGTGGTGCCCACTCGGCACAGACCTCGAGAGTTCGGACTTAGAGTCCGACGGAGTGTCCGTTGCTTCTCCGGTTGCAAGCTCCATAAGTGCAGAGAGTCTGGCGGGCTCTAGACTCCTGTCTTCAGACCTGACAACTTGCTCTGGATCTAAGGCCAGAGCAGTAATCGGGGTCGCGGACCCTTCGAGGATCAAATCTCCTCCAATATCGGCAACATAGTTTAAGTTCTTGAAACTGGTCTGATGACCAGGAGGGTAACCATCGATCTGCTTGAGGTGACCGACCGAGTTGGCCCACGGCGCGAAGCCGCCAAACACGAAAATTTGGCCCCGAGGGAAATCTTCCCTGAAACAGCAGCATTGTGGATGATCGAACGAGCCATCGAATCCTTCGTCGATGACACAGAGGAACTCTTAATGAAAGCACCAATGTCGGTGTCAAAATCGGCAGATCTTGGGTAGGGGGTCCCGAACTGTGCGTCTAAGGATCGAGGGTAACAGGAGGCAGGGGACACGATGTTTACCCAGGTTCGGGCCCTCTTGATGGAGGTAATACCCTATGTCCTGCTTGATTGACTTTGATGAGTATAGTGGTTACAAGAGTTGACCTACCTCGAGATTGTAATAGCTAAACCCTAGATGTCTAGCCTGTATGATTATGATTTCCTCTACGGACTAAACCCTCCGGTTTATATAGACACCGGCAAGGTTGGAAAAGCCGGTAGGCGTAAGCGAGGCAGTTGGCCTTCGCCTAGTGCCTAGGCGGTGCCTAAGCACCCTAGGCGTGGCTTAGGCGGTAATATAGTTTTTACTCGTAGTGTATTTGTGATTATTATGTGGGTGTTGATATTAGTATAAGGCATATAAATAAGTTAATTACCGTCTAATGCCGTTGGAATATAACCCGTTTGGCATATCAGTGCAGTATGTGGCATGATTTCTTGCTTGGGTAGGCAATTCGTTGCCTGCCCTACCTAGACCTCCATTTATGCCCTAGGCGAGGCGTTTGGCCATTGCTTACTGCCTAGGCGTGCCTCAGTGCCTCCTAGGCACTACTTTTTCCAACAGAGGACACCGGAGGAGGCTAGGATTGTATAGAGTCGGTTTGCGGAGAAAGGAATCTTCATATCCGAACTCCAAGCTTGCTATCCACGCAAAGGAGAGTCCCATTCGGACACGAGGGAAGGCCTTCTATCTTGTACCTTCTTGGCCCATTAGTCCAGCCCATATCACATAGCACGGACGCCCAGGGACCCAATAATCCAAGACTCCCTCACTTGGTATTGGTAGTGGTGGTGGTGTAGCAGGAGGGTAGTTTGGTGGTCGTGGTGATGGGATTCTGTTGCTCTGGCAAGTTTACATAGAACACAATACAGACTTGTGAGATTTGAAGGTGAGGAACCAAATCCCCTTTTGCTCCCATATCGCTCCCCCCGCGGACGACCCGGGAGATCTCTCACCGCCTCCAGCCAGGGACTCCTCCTCCTGCTCCTTCTCCCCTCGCTAACGCTAGCATGCACTACTGATGACCCACAAGTATAGGGGATCAATCGTAGTCCTTTCAATAAGTAAGAGTGTCGAACCCAACGAGGAGCAGAAGGAAATGACAAGTGGTTTTCAAGGCATTCTCTGCGAGTACTGAAAGTAGGAGTCACAAATAGTTTTGTAGCAAGGTAATCCGTAACAAGTAAAAGGTAATAATAGTAACAAAGGTGCTACAAGGTGGATCAATCCTTTTTATATCAAAGGGCAAGCCGGAAAGTTCTCTTATAGTAAGAAAAGCATTCTCGAGGACACATGTGAATTCTCGTCTGGTCACTGATACGTCTCCAATGTATCTATAATTTTTGATTGTCCCATGCTATATTATCTACTGTTTTGGACATTATTCGGCTTTATTTTCCACTTTTATATTATTTTTAGGACTAACCTATTAACCGTAGGCCCAGCCCAGAATTGATGTTTTTTTGCCTATTTTAGGGTTTCGAAGAAAAGGAATATCAAACAGAGTCCAAACGGAATGAAACCTTCGGGAACGTGATTTTCTCACCGAACATGATCCAGGAAACTTGGACCCTACGTCAAGAAACAAAGGAGGAGGCCACGAGGGAGGGGGCGCGCCTACCCCCCCAGGCGCGCCCTCCACCCTCGTGGGCCCCCTGTTGCTCCACCGATGTACTCCTTCCTCCTATATATACCTACGTACCCCCAAACGATCGGATAGGGAGCATAAACCCTAATTCCACCGCCGTAACTTCCTGTATCCACGAGATCCCATCTTGGGGCCTGTTCTGGAGCTCCGCCGGAGGGGGTATCCATCACGGAGGACTTCTACATCAACACCATAGCCTTTCCAATGAAGTGTGAGTAGTTTCCGTCAGACCTTCGGGTCCATAGTTATTAGCTAGATGGCTTCTTCTCTCTTTTTGGATCTCAATACAATGATCTCCCCCTCTCTTGTGGAGATCTATTCGATGTAATCTTCTTTTTGCGGTGTGTTTGTTGAGACCAATGAATTGTGGGTTTATTGTCAAGTCTATCTATGAACAATATTTGAATCTTCTCTGAATTCTTTTATGTATGATTGGTTATCTTTGCAAGTCTCTTCGAATTATCAGTTTGGTTTGGCGAACTAGATTGATCTTTCTTGCAATGGGAGAAGTGCTTAGCTTTGGGCTCAATCTTGTGGTGTCCTTTCCCAGTGACAGTAGGGGCAGCAAGGCACGCACTGTATTGTTGCCATCGAGGATAACAAGATGGGGTTTTTATCATATTGCATTAATTTATCCCTCTACATCGTGGCATCTTGCTTAAGGAGTTACTCTATTTTCATGAACTTAATACCCTAGATGCATGCTGGATAGCGGGCGATGAGTGGAGTAATAGTAGTAGATGGAGGAAGGATTCAGTCTACTTGTCTTGGACGTGATGCCTATATACATGATCATACCTAGATATTCTCATAACTATGCTCAATTCTGTCAATTGCTCAACAGTAATTCGTTCACCCATCGTAAAATACTTATGCTCTTGAGAGAAGCCACTAGTGAAACCTATGGCCCCAGGTCTATCTTCATCATATTAATCTTCCAATACTTAGTTATTTCCTTTGCTTTTACTTTGCCTTTATTTTACTTTGCATCTTTATCATAAAAATACCAAAAATATTATCTTATCATATCTATCAGATCTCACTCTCGTAAGTGATCGTGAAGGAATTGACAACCCCTTATTGCGTTGGTTGCAAGGAGTTATTTGCTTTGTGCAGGTACTAGGGGACGCACTCGCAACCTCCTACTGGATTGATACCTTGGTTCTCCAAAACTGAGGGAAATACTTATGCTACTTTGCTGCATCATCCTTTCCTCTTCGGGGAAATCCAACGCAGTGCTCAAGTGGTAGCAAGAAGAATTTCTGGCGCCGTTGCCGGGGAGGTTCGCGCAAGTCAAGATTTAACTCCCAACAATGAGCCATTTCTGGCGCCTACGCAAAAGTCATCATACCAACTACCCATCACAACCCTTATCTCCCGTATTACATTATTTGCCATTTGCCTCTCGTTTTCCTCTCCCCACTTCACCCTTGCCGTTTTATTTGCCCTCTCTCTCTATCCTCCCTCTCTTTCTCTATTTGCCTCTTTTTGCCTGCTTGCATTTTGTTTGCTTGTTTGTTGGATTGCTTGCTTGTCACGATGGCTCAAGATAACACTAAATTGTGTGACTTTACCAATACCAACAACAATGATTTTATTAGCACTCTGATTGCTCCGCTTACTGATGCTGAATCTTGTGAAATTAATGTCGCTTTGCTGAAACTTGTTATGAAAGATCCGTTCTCCGGCCTTCCTAGTGAAGATGCCGATACCCATCTAAATAGCTTCATTGATTTGTGTGATATGCAAAAGAAGAAAGATGTGGATAATGATATTGTTAAATTGAAGCTATTTCTTTTTTCGCTTAGAGATCGTGCTAAAACTTGGTTTTCGTCTTTGCCTAAAAATAGTATTGATTCTTGGAACAAGTGCAAAGAGGCTTTTATATCTAAGTATTTTCCTCCCGCTAAGATCATCTCCCTTAGAAACGACATTATGAATTTTAAGCAACTTGATCATGAACATGTAGCACAAGCTTGGGAGAGGATGAAATTAATGATACGTAATTGCCCTACTCATGGTTTGAATTTGTGGATGATTATACAAAATTTTTATGCCGGATTGAATTTTACTTCTAGAAATCTTTTAGATTCGGCCGTGGGAGGCACTTTTATGGAAATCACTTTAGGAGAAGCTACAAAACTCCTAGATAATATTATGGTTAACTATTCTCAATGGCATACTGAAAGATGTACTAATAAAAAGGTGCATGTGATAGAAGAAATAAATGTTTTGAGTGGAAAGATGGATGAACTTATGAAATTATTTGCTAGTAAGAGTGTTTCTTCTGATCCTAATGATATGCGCTTGTCTACTTTGATTGAGAATAATAATGAATCTATGGATGTGAATTTTGTTGGTAGGAACAATTTTGGTAACAACGCGTATAGAGGAAATTTTAATCCTAGGCCTTATCCTAGTAATCCGTCTAATAATTATGGTAATTCCTACAACAATTCCTATGGAAATTATAATAAGATGCCCTCTGATTTTGAATCTAATATTAAAGAATTTATTGCTTCGCAAAAGAACTTTAATGCCTTGATTGAAGAAAAATTGCTTAAGATTGATGATTTAGCTAGGAACGTTGATAGAATTTCTCTTGATGTTGATTCTTTGAAACTTAGATATATTCCACCTAAGCATGATATCAATGAGTCTCTCAAAGACATTGATGAGTGCAAAGAAAGAACCGCTAGGATGCGTGCTAAGAAAGATGCCTTTATAAGAGCGTGTTCTTCTAGTTCCTATGAAAATAAAGATGAAGATATAAAAGTTATTGATGTGTCCCCTATTAAATCTTTGTTTTGCAATATGAATCTTAATAATGATGGGACTGAATATGATCCACCTTTACCTAGAAGGCGTTCCAAAAATTCGGAGTTTTTAGATCTTGACGCCAAATTTGATGAAAGTGAGATTGATGAAATTAAAACCCAAGATATCGCTAAACTCACTATTTTGGATTTCAAGGAATTTAATTATGAAAATTGCTCTTTGATTGATTGTATTTCCTTGTTGCAATCCATGCTAAATTCTCCTCATGCTTATAGTCAAAATAAAGCATTTACTAAACATATCGTTGATGCCTTGATGCAATCTTTGAAGAAAAACTTGAATTGGAAGTTTCTATCACTAGAAAACTTTATGATGAGTGGGAACCAACTATTAAAATTAAGATTAAAGATCATTAATGTTATGCTTTATGTGATTTGGGTGCTAGTGTTTCCACGATTCCAAAGACTTTGTGTGATTTGTTAGGTTTCCATGATTTTGATGATTGCTCTCTAAACTTGCACCTTGCGGATTCCACTATTAAGAAACCTATGGGAAGAATTAATGATGTTCTTATTGTTGCAAATAGGAATTATGTGCCCGTAGATTTAATTGTTCTTGACATAGATTGCAATGCTTCATGTTCTATTATTCTTGGTAGACCTTTCCTTAGAACGATTGGTGCTATTATTGATATGAAGGAAGGAAATATTAGATTCCAATTTCCATTAAGGAAAGGCAGGGAACACTTTCCTAGAAAGAAAATTAAATTACCTTATGAATCTATTATGAGAGCCACTTATGGATTGCCTACCAAGGATGGCAATACCTAGATCTATCCTTGCTTTTTATGCCTAGCTAGGGGCGTTAAACGATAGCGCTTGTTGGGAGGCAACCCAATTTTATTTTTATTCCTTGATTATTGCTCCTGTTTAGTAATAAATAATTTACCTAGCCTCTGTTTTGGTTGTGTTTGTTGTGTTTAATTAGTGTTTGTGCCAAGTAGAACCGTTGGGAAGACTTGGGGAAAGTCTTGATACCTTGCTGTAAAAAACAGAAATTTTAGTGCTCACGAGAACTGCTGCCATTTTTATTTGGAAAGTGATATTTAGTTAATTATTTTTGCATACGAGTAATAGATAAATTCCTCAAGTCCAGAAATTTATTTTAGAATTTTTGGGGTTCCAGATCTTGCGCTAGCTACAGATTCCTACAGACTGTTCTGTTTTTGACAGATTCTGTTTTTCGTGTGTTGTTTGCTTATTTTGATGAATCTATGGCTAGTAAAATAGCTTATAAACCATAGAGAAGTTTGAATACAGTAGGTTTAACACCAATATAAATAAATAATGAGTTCATTGCAGTACCTTGAAGTGGTCTTTTGTTTTCTTTCGCTAACGGAGCTCATGAGATTTTCTACTTTGAGTTTTGTGTTGTGAAGTTTTCAAGTTTTGGGTAAAGATTTGATGGATTATGGAACAAGGAGTTGCAAGAGCCTAAGATTGGGGATTCCCATCGCACCTCCAAGATAATCTAAGGACACCTAAAATCCAAAGCTTGGGGATGCCCCGGAAGGCATCCCCTCTTTCGTCTACTTCTATCGGTAACTTTACTTGAAGCTATTTTTATTCACCACATGATATGTGTTTTGCTTGGAGCGTCTTGTATGATTTGAGTCTTTGATTTTTTACTTTACCACAATCATCCTTGCTGTACACACCTTTTGAGAGAGCCATACATGATTTGGAATTTTTTAGAATACTCTATGTGCTTCGCTTATATCATTTGAGTTATATAGTTTTGCTCTAGTACTTCACTTATATCTTTTAGCGCACGGTGGTGGATTTGTTTTATATAAACTATTGATCTCTCATGCTTCACTTAGATTATTTTGAGAGTCTTAAATAGCATGGTAATTTTCTTAAATAATCCTAATATGCTAGGTATTCAAGATTAGTAAAAAAATATTATGAGTGTTTTGAATACTAAGAGAAGTTTGATGCTTGATGATTGTTTTGAGATATGGAGGTAATAATATCAAAGTCGTGCTAGTTGAGTAGTTGTGAATTTGGGAAATGCTTGTGTTGAAGTTTGCAAGTCCCGTAGCGTGCACGTATGGTAAACGCTATGTAACAAATTTGAAACATGAGGTGTTCTTTGATTGTCCTTATGAGTGGCGGTCGGGGACGAGCGATGGTCTTTTCCTACAAATCTATCCCCCTAGGAGCATGCGCGTAGTGCTTGGTTTTGATGACTTGTAGATTTTTGCAATAAGTATGTGAGTTCTTTATGAGTAATGTTGAGTCCATGGATTATACGCACTCTCACCCTTCCATCATTGCTAGCCTCTTTGGTACCATGCATTGCCCTTTCTCACCTTGAGAGTTGGTGCAAACTTCGCCGGTGCATCCAAACCCCATGATATGATACGCTCTTTCACACATAAACCTCCTTATATCTTCCTCAAAACAGCCACCATACCTACCTATTATGGCATTTCCATAGCCATTCCGAGATATATTGCCATGCAACTTTCCACCATTCCTTTTATCATGACATATTCATCATTGTCATATTTCTTAGCATGATCATGTAGTTGACATAGTATTTGTGGCAAAGCCACCGTTCATAATTTTCATACATGTCACTCTTCATTCATTGCATATCCCGGTACACCGCCGGAGGCATTCATATAGAGTCATCTTTTGTTCTAGTATCGAGTTGTAATCATTGAGTTGTAAATAAATAGAAGTGTGATGATCATCATTAATAGAGGATTGTCCCAAATAAAAAAAGAAAGGCCAAAAAAAGGCGAAATAAAAAAAATAAAAAGGGACAATGCTACTATCCTTTGCCACACTTGTGCTTCAAAGTAGCACCATAATCTTCATGATAGAGAGTCTTTTGTTTTGTCACTTTCATATACAAGTGGGAATTTTCATTATAGAACTTGGGTTGTATATTCCAACAATGGGCCTCCTCAAGTGCCCTAGGTCTTCGTGAGCAAGCAAGTTGGATGCGCACCCACTTAGTTTCTTTTGTTGAGCTTTCATACATTTATAGCTCTAGTGCATCCGTTGCATGGCAATCCCTACTCCTCGCATTAACATCAATCGATGGGCATCTCCATAGCCCATTGACTAGCCTCGTTGATGTGAGACTTTCTCCTTTTTTGTCTTCTCCACATAACCCCCATCATTATATTCTATTCCACCCAAAGTGCTATGTCCATGGCTCGCGCTCATATATTGCGTGAAAGTTTATAGGTTTGAGATTACTAAAGTATGAAACAATTGCTTGGCTTGTCATCGGGGTTGTGCATGATGAGAGCATTCTTGCGTGACGAAAATGGAGCATCACTAAACTATATTATTTTGTAGGGATGAACTTTCTTTGGCCATGTTATTTTGAGAAGGCATAATTGCTTAGTTAGTATGCTTGAAGTATTATTATTTTTATGTCAATATGAACTTTTATCTTGAATCTTTCGGATCTGAATATTCATGACACAATTAAGAAGAATTACATTAAAATTATGCCTAGTAGTATTCCACATCAAAAATTCTATTTTTATCATTTACCTACTCGAGGACAAGCAGGAATTAAGCTTGGGGATGCTTGATACGTCTCCAATGTATCTATAATTTTTGATTGCTCCATGCTATATTATCTACTGTTTTGGACATTATTGGGCTTTGTTTTCCACTTTCATATTATTTTTGGGACTAACCTATTAACCGAGGCCCAACCCAGAATTGCTGTTTTTTGCCTATTTTAGGGTTTTGAAGAAAAGGAATATCAAACGGAGTCCAAACGGAATGAAACCTTCGGGAACGTGATTTTCTCACCGAATATGATCCAGGAGACTTGGACCCTACGTCAAGAAAGAAAGGAGGAGGCCACGAGGTAGGGGGCGTGCCTACCCCCCAGGCGTGCCCTCCACCCTCGTGGGCCCCCTGTTGCTCCACGGACGTACTCCTTCCTCCTATATATACCTACGTACCCCCAAACGATTAGATACGGAGCAAAAACCATAATTCCACCTTCGTAACTTCCTGTATCCACAAGATCCCATCTTGGGGCCTGTTCTGGAGCTCCGCCGGAGGGGGTATCCATCACGAAGGGCTTCTACATCAACACCATAGCCTCTCCGATGAAGTGTGAGTAGTTTACCTCAGACCTTCGGGTCCATAGTTATTAGCTAGATGGCTTTTTATCTCTTTTTGGATCTCAACACAATGATCTTCCCCTGTCTTGTGGAGATCTATTCGATGTAATCTTCTTTTTGCGGTGAGTTTGTTGAGACCAATGAATTGTGGGTTTATGATCAAGTCTATCTATGAACAATATTTGAATCTTCTCTTAATTCTTTTATGTATGAGTGGTTATCTTTGCAAGTCTGTTTGAATTATCATTTTGGTTTGGCCTACTAAATTGATCTTTCTTGCAATGGGAGAAGTGCTTAGCTTTGGGTTCAATCTTGCGGTGTCCTTTCCCAGTGACAGTAGGGGCAGCAAGGCACGTATTGTATTATTTCCATCGAGGATAGCAAGATGGGGTTTTTATCATATTGCATGAATTTATCCCTCTACATCATGTCATCTTGCTTAAGGCGTTACTCTATTTCCATGAACTTAATACTCTAGATGCATGCTGGATAGCGGTCGATGAGTGGAGTAATAGTAGTAGATGCAGGCAGGAGTCGGTCTACTTGTCTCGGACGTGATGCCTATATACATGATCATACCTAGATATTCTCATAACTATGCTCAATTCTGTCAATTGCTCAACAGTAATACATTCACCCACCGTAAAATACTTATGCTCTTGAGAGAAGCCACTAGTGAAACCTATGGCCCCCGGGTCTATCTTCATCATATTAATCTTCCAATACTTAGTTATTTCCTTTGCTTTTACTTTGCCTTTATTTTACTTTGCATCTTTATCATAAAAATAACAAAAATATTATCTTATCATATCTATCAGATCTCACTCTCGTAAGTGATCGTGAAGGGATTGACAACCCCTTATCGCGTTGGTTGCGAGGAGTTGTTTGCTTTGTGCAGGTACTATGGGACGTGCGCACAACCTTCTACTGGATTCATACCTTGGTTCTCAAAAACTAAGGGAAATACTTATGCTACTTTGCTGCATCATCCTTTCCTCTTCGGGGAAATCCAACGTAGTGCTCAAGAGGTAGCAATCACATTCATCATGGTTAGTTGATTCACATTCACTACTTTGATAATTTTATATGTGGGTGGACCAGTGCTAGGGTGCTAGTACTACTTGAACAAGTAACCCTCTTATGTTTAACCCCTCTCGCAAGCATCCGCAACTATGAAAGAAGAATTAAGATAAATCTAACCATAACATAAAACATATGGATCCAAATCAACCCCTTACGGAATAATGCAAAAACTAGGGTCTAAGCTTTGGTCACTCTCGCAACCCATCATCTACTTATTACCCCCAATGCCTTCCCTTAGGCCCAAGTATGGTGAAGTGTCATGTACTCGACGTTCACATGGCACCACCAAAGGAAGAACAACATACATATCATCGAAATATTGAACAAAAACCAACTTCACATGATTAATTATAACAAGACTTCTCCCATGTCCTCAAGAACAGAAGTAACTACTCACAAATCATACCCACGTTCAAGATCAGAGGTGTATTGGATATGCTTAAGCATCTGGACATATAATCTTCCACCAAATAAATCAACTAGCATCAAGTACAAGGTGTAATCAACACTACTAGCAAACCACAGGTACCAATCTGAGATTTTGAAACAAAGATTGAATACAAGAGATGAAGTAGGGTTTGAGAGCAGATGGTGCTGGTGAAGATGTTGATGAAGATTGGTCCTACCACGATGAGAGGGATGTTGGTGATGTAGATGGCTTGATTTTCCCCTCCCGGAGGGAAGTATCCCCGGCAGAATTACTCCACCAGAAAGCAAAAGTGCTCCTGCCCAGGTTCCACCTCAAGATGGCGGCGCTTCATCCCAAAAGTCTTGTTTTGATTTTTATTCTAGGGAAATAGTATCTTGTATGAGAATGCGGGCCACAGAGGCCTGCTGGTGGAGTGATACGTCCATTTTGCATCATGCTTTTATATCGATATTTATTGCATTATGGGCTGTTTTTACACATTATGTCACAATACTTATGCCTATTCTCTCTTATTTTACAAGGTTTGCATGAAGAGGGAGAATGCCGGCAGCTGGAATTCTGGGCTGGAAAAGGAGCAAATATTAGAGACCTATTCTGCACAACTCCAAAATTCCTGAAATTCCACGGAAGTCAGTTTTGGATTATATAAAAAATATTGGGCGAAGAAAGCACCGGAGGGGGGCCACCCACCATCCACGAGGGTGGGGGCGCGCCCTACCCCCTGTCGCGCCCCCTGTCTCATGGGCCCCCTGGCAGGCCTCATGTGACCATCTTTTGCTATATGAAATCTTTTGCCCTGCAACAAATCATAAGAAAGCTCTCGGGACAAAACTCCGCTGCCACGAGGCGGAATCTTGGCGGAACCAATCTAGGGCTCCGGCGGAGCTGTTCTGCCGGGGAAGCATCCCCCCGGGAGGGGAAATCATCACCATCGTCATCACCATCGACCCTCTCATCAGGAGGAGGTCAATCTCCATCAACATCTTCACCAGCACCATCTCATCTCAAACCCTAGTTCATCTCTTGTATCCAATCTTTGTCCCAAAACCTCATATTGGTACCTGTGGGTTGCTAGTAGTGTTGATTACTCCTTGTAGTTGATGCTAGTTGGTTTACTTGGTGGAAGATCATATGTTCAAATCCTTTATGCATATTAATACCCCTCTGATTATGAACATGAATATGATTTGTGAGTAGTTACGTTTGTTCCTGAGGACATGGGAGAAGTCTTGCTATAAGTAGTCATGTGAATTTGGTATTCGTTTGATATTTTGATGAGATGTATGTTGTCTTTCCTCTAGTGGTGTTATGTGAACATCGACTACATGACACTTCACCATTGTTTGGGCCTAGGGGAAGGCATTGGGAAGTAATAAGTAGATGATGGGTTGCTAGAGTGAAAGAAGCTTAAACCCTAGTTTATGTATTGCTTCGTAAGGGGCTGATTTGGATCCATATGTTTCATGCTATGGTTAGGTTTAACTCAATACTTCTTTTGTAGTTGCGGATGCTTGCAAGAGGGGTTAATCATAAGTGGGATGCTTGTCCAAGTAAGGGCAGTACCCAAGCACCGGTCCACCCACATACCAAATTATCGAAGTACCGAACGCGAATCATATGAGCGTGATGAAAACTAGCTTGACGATAATTCCCAAGTGTCCTCGGGTGCGTTTTACTTTATATAAGAGTTTGTCCAGGCTTGTCCTTTGCTACAAAAAGGATTGGGCCATCCTTCTGCACCTTATTTACATTTGTTACTTGTCACCCGTTGCAAATTACCTTATCACAAAACTATCTGTTACCGATAATTTCAGTGCTTGCAGAGAATACCTTACTAAAAACTGCTTATCATTTCCTTCTGCTCCTCGTTGGGTTCGACACTCTTACTTATAGAAAGGACTACGATAGATTCCCTATACTTGTGGGTCATCAAGACTCTTTTCTGGCGTCGTTTCCGGGGAGTGAAGCGCCTTTGGTAGGTGGAATTTGGTAAGGAAAATTTTATATAGTGTGCTGAAAGTTACTGTCACTTGTTATTATGGAAAGTAATCCTTTGAGGGGCTTGTTCGGGGTATCTTCACCCCGACCAGTAGAGCAAAGAGATGCTTCTCAACCTAATGAACCTACTGAAACTGTTTACTTTGAGATTCCTTTGGGTATGATAGAGAAACTGCTAGCTAATCCTTTTACAGCAGATGGAATATTGCATCGTGATTTGTACCTAATCTATTTGGATGAAGTTTGTGGATTATTTAAGCTTGCAGGTATGCCCAAAGGATGTTATCAAGAAGAAGGTCTTCCCTTTATGTTTGAAGGGAAAGGCATTGACATGGTTTAGGCTATGTGATGATATTGGATCATGGAACTACAACTGTTTGAAATTGGAATTTCATCAGAAGTTTATCCTATGCATCGGGTTCATCCTGATCGTAATTATATATATATAATTTTTGGCCTTGCGAAGGAGAAAGCATCGCTCAAGCTTGGGGGAGGCTTAAGTCAATGTTATATTCATGCCCCAATCATGAGCACTCAAGAAAAATTATTATTCAAAAAATTTATGCTCTGCTTTCTCTCAATAATCGCTCCATGCTCGATACTTCTTGTACTAGATCTTTTATGATGAAGACTATTAAATTTAGATGGGATTTATTGGCAAGAATTAAATGCAACTCTGAAGATTGGGAACTCGACGAAGGTAAGGAGTGAGGTATAACACCTAAGTTTGATTGTGTTAAATCTTTTATGGATACCGATGCTTTTCGTGAATTTAGCACTAAATATGGACTTGACTCTGGGATAGTAGCTTCTTTCTGTGAACCATTTGCTACTCATGTTGATCTCCCTAAGGAGAAGTGGCTTAAATACCATCCCCGCATTGAAGTAAAAGTAGTTGAACCTATTAAATTTGAAGAAAAGACTATCACTTATAATGTTGATCCTATTATTCCTACCGCTTATATTGAGAAACCACATTTCCCTACTAGAATAAAGGATCATGCTAAAGCTTCAACTATGGTTCGTAAGAGTAATGCTAGAACACCTACACCCTCTGAGCAAATTAAAGTTAAACCTAGTATTGCTATGGTTAAAGATCTCTTGTCTGATAATATTGATGGCCATGTTATTTACTTTTGTGATGAAGCTGCTAGAATTGCTAGACCCGATACTAAAAATAAACATAGACCTATTGTAGGCATGCCTATTATTTCTGTTAAAATAGGAGATCATTGCTATCATGGCTTATGTGATATGGGTGCTAGTGCGAGTGCAATACCTCATTCTTTATATGAATAAATTATGCATGATATTGCACCTGTTGAGATAGAAGGTATTGATGTTACAATTAAGCTTGCCAATAGAGATACTATTTCACCGATTGGGATTGTTAGAGATGTTGAAGTCTTGTGTGGGAAAGTTAAATATCCTTCTGATTTTCTTGTTCTTGGTTCCCCACAAGATGACTTTTGTCCCATTATATTTGGTAGACCCTTCTTGAATACTGTTAATGCTAAGATAGATTGCAAAAAGGATGTTGTTACTATTGGTTTAGGGGATATGTCTCATGATTTTAATTTGCTAAATTTTGTAGACAACCCCATGATAAAGAATTGCCTAGTAAAGATGAAATTATTGGTCTTGCTTCTATTGCCGTGCCTCCTAGTGATCCTTTAGAACAATATTTGCTAGGCCATGAAAATGATATGTTTATGAATGAAAGAAGGGAAATAGATGAAGTATTCTTTAAACAGAGACCTATTTTGAAACACAACTTGCCTGTCGAAATTCTAGGGGATCCTCCTCCACCCAAGGGTGATCCTGTGTTTGAGCTTAAACCATTGCTTGATACTCTTAAATATGTTATCTTGATGAAAAGAAGATATAGCATGTTATTATTAGTACTAACCTTTCAGAGCAAGAAGAAGAGAAATTATTGAAAACTCTAAAGAAGCACCATGCTGCTATTGGATATACTCTTGATGATCTTAAGGGCATTAGTCCCACTCTATGCCAGCACAAAATAAAATTGGAAAAAGATGCTAAACCGGTTGTTGATTACCAACGACGGTTAAATCCTAAGATGAAAGAAGTGGTAAGAAAATAAATACTAAAGCTTCTGGAGGCAGGTATAATTTATCCTATTGCTGATAATCAGTGGGTAAGTCATGTCCATTGTGTCCCTAAGAAGGGAGGTATTACTGTTGTTCCTAATGATAAAGACGAATTGATCCCACAAAGAATTGTTACAGGTTATAGAATGGTAATTGATTTCCGCAAACTAAATAAAGCTACTAAAAAGGGTCATTACCCTTTACCTTTTATTGATCAAATGCTAGAAAGATTATCCAAACATACACATTTTTGCTTTCTAGACGGTTATTCGGGTTTCTCTCAAATACCTGTGTCAAAAGAGGATCAGGAAAATACCACTTTTACTTGTCCTTTCGGTTCCTTTGCTTATAGACGCATGCCTTTTGGTTTATGTAATGCACCTGCTATCTTTCAAAGATTTATGACTGCTATATTCTCTGACTTTTGTGAAAAGATTGTTGAGGTATCCATGGATGATTTTTCTGTATATGGAACTTCTTTTGATGATTGCTTAAGCAACCTTGATCGAGTTTTGCAGAGATGTGAAGAAACTAATATTGTCTTGAGGAGAAGTGCCACTTTATGGTTAATGAAGGCATTGTCTTGGGGCATAAAATTTCTGAAAGAGGTATTGAAGTTGATAAAGCTAAAGTTGATGCTATTGAAAAGATGTCATGTCCTAAGGACATTAAAGGTATAAGAAGTTTCCTTGGTCATGTCGGTTTTTATAGGAGGTTCATTAAAGACTTCTCAAAAATTTCCAGGCCTCTGACTAATCTCTTACAAAAATACGTTCCTTTCATCTTTGATGATGATTGTGTAGAAGCATTTGAAATACTTAAGAAAGCTTTGATTTCTGCACCCATTGTTCAACCACCTGATTGGAATTTACCCTTTGAAATTATGTGTGATGCTAGTGATTATGCTGTAGGTGCTGTTTTAGGGAAAAGAGTTGATAAGAAATTAAATGTTATCCAATATGCTAGTAAAACTTTAGACAGCGCCCAGAGAAATTATGCTACTACTGAAAAGAAATTTTTAGCAGTTGTATTTGCTTGTGATAAGTTTAGACCTTATATTGTTTATTCTAAAGTAATTGTTCACACTAATCATGCTGCTATTAAATACCTTATGGAAAATAAAGATGCTAAACCTAGACTTATTAGATTGGTTCTCCTACTACAATAATTTGATTTGCATATTATTATTGATAGAAAGAGAGCTGAGAACCCCGTTGCAGACAACTTGTCTAGGTTAGAGAATGTTCTTGATGACCCACTACATATAGATGATAGCTTTCCTGATGAACAATTAGCTGTCATAAATGCTTCTCATACTGCTCCATGGTATGCTGATTATGCCAATTACATTGTTGCTAAATTTATACCACCTAGTTTCACATACCAGCAAAATAAAAAGGATTTCTATGATTTAAGACATTACTTCTGGGATGACCCACACCTTTATAAAGAAGGAGAAGATGGTGTTATTAGACATTGTGTACGTGAGCATGAACAGGAACAGATCCTACGCAAGTGTCACTCCGAGGCTTATGGAGGACACCATGCTGGAGATAGAACTGCACACAAGATATTGCAATCTGGTTTTTATTGGCCTACTCTCTTCAAGGATGCCCGTCAGTTTGTCTTGTCGTGTGACGAATGTCAAAGAATTGGTAATATTAGTAGACGTCAAGAAATGCCTATCAATTATTCACTTGTTATTGAACCATTTGGTATTTGGGGCTTTGATTATATGGGATCGTTTCCTTCCTCTAATGGGTATACACATGTTTTAGTTGATGTTGATTACGTTACTAAGTGGGTAGAAGCTATTCCAACTAGTAGTGATGATCATAACACAACCATTAAGATGCTTAAAGTAGTTATTTTTCTGAGGTTTGGAGTCCCTAGATACTTAATGACTGATGGTGGTTCACATTTTATTCATGGTGCTTTTCGTAAAATGCTTGCTAAGTATGATGTTAATCATAGAATTGCATATCCATATCATCCATAGTCTAGTGGTCAAGTAGAACTGAGCAATAGAGAGCTTAAATTAATTTTGCAAAAGATTGTTAATATATCTAGAAAGAATTGGTCCAAGAAACTTGATGATGCATTATGAGCCTATAGAACTGCATATAAAAATCCTATGGGTATGTATCCATACAAAATGGTTTATGGTAAAGCATGTCACTTACCTCTCGAACTAGAACATAAGGCATATTGGGCCATTAAAGAGCTCAACTATGATTTCAAACTTGCCGGTGAGAAGAGACTATTTGACATTAGTGCACTTGATAAGTGGAGAACCCAGGCTTATGAGAATGCCAAACTGTTTAAACAAAAAGTTAAAAGATGGCATGACAAAAGGATACAAAAACATGAGTTTAATGTAGGTGACTATGTATTGTTATACAACTCTCGTTTAAGATTTTTTGCAGGAAAACTCCCATCTAAATGGGAAGGCCCTTACATTATCGATGAAGTCTATTGTTCCGGTGCCATAAAAATCAACAACTTCGAAGGCACAAATCCGAGGGTGGTGAACGGTCAAATAATCAAACATTATATCTCAGGTAATCCTATAGATGTTGAAACTAATGTTATTGAAACCGTAACCCCGGAGGAGTATATAAGGGACACCTTCCAGAATGTTTTAGCCTCTGAAAAGGAAGAGGTATGTGGTACGGTAAGTAAACCGACTCCAAAACAGTTCTAATAGCAATTTTTCTTCATTTTGGAATATTTAAGAAAATAGGAAAACAAGGAGCAGTCCGAAAAGGACACGAGGGTGGAGGGCAAGCCCTACCCCCTGGGCACTCCCCTGCCTCGTGGGCACCTTTTGTGCCCTTCGGACTCCGTTTTCTTGCACGATACTTCTTTTTGTCGGTAAAAAATCATTATATAGTCTCCCGAAGGTTTTTATCACCGTACCAGGCAAATATCCTCTATTTTTGTTTCAAACTGTTTTGCTGCAGATTTAGATCAAGATGTCTTCTCAAAAGTCAGTCGGGGAGAGCCGGGTGTCTCATCCGACACCGGGACCAGGAGCAAATAGTGATGCTAACCACTTTAGGCCATCAACGGAGGAAGAGATGGAGGCCGACATGAAAATGATAGATGCCATAGAAGAGGATCAAGAAGTTACTTCTCGTTTCCTAGCCGGATTCACGATGGGGGAACTACAGAGCTCAGCTATTCCAAACTCGGTCATCCCTTCCAATGTTAGATTTCTCTCTTATGAAAATATGAAAAAGAGTGTTACTTGTTCTCGCGCAGCTATGCAACATCCATGGGTGAAAGGAGCTTTAGCCATCACGGGCAAGATTTGTAAGGAAATAATGGACCTCAAGCAACAAGTTAATAAGGTCGAGGAAGACAATCGTATCCTGAGGGGCATCATCACCAAGAATATCACATCACCACCTCCGAAGAAAGAGACATAAATACATGGGTATGGGCACTCCCCTTGGCAACTGCCAAGCTTGGGGGAGTACCCCGGTATCATATCACCCTCACACTTTTATCTTTACCATTTTTCTTAGTTCGGTCCTTTTAGTAATATCTTGATCTAGTAGAATAAAGTTTTAGTATGATTTAGTTTTGAGTTTTGCTTTATGATCCTTCTATGTAATCGAGTCCGTGAGCTATATATAACAAAGATTAGTTTTGAGTCAAGGGCTTGGTTATGTTGCTATGATCTTGAGGGAATAAAAGTAAGAATAAAAAGAAATAAAGAGTTCATATGGATCTTATGGAGAGTAATGACTTCACATATAAAGAGTATGATGAATAAAAGTTGTTGAGAGTTGACAAACATAGTTTTGGTCATCGTTGCAATTAATAGGAAGTAATAAAGAAAGAGAGGTTTTCACATATAAATATACTATCTTGGACATCTTTTATGATTGTGAGCACTCATTAAAATATGACATGCTAAAAAGTTGATGTTGGACAAGGAAGACAACATAATGGGTTATGCTTTCTTACATCCGAAATAAATTATATTGTCATGGATCATCCAAAATGTTGAGCTTGCCTTTCCCCCTCATGCTAGCCAAATTCCTTGCACCAAGTAGAGATACTACTTGTGCTTCCAAATATCCTTGAACCCAGTTTTGCCATGAGAGTCCAACATATCTACTTATGGATTGAGTAAGATTCTTCAAGTAAGTTGTCATTGTTGCAAGCAATAAAAATTGCTCTCTAAATATGTATGATTTATTATTGTGGAGAAAATAAGCTTTATACGATCTTGTGATGTGGAAGAAATAAAAGCGACGGACTGCATAATAAAGGTCCATATCATAAGTGGCAATATAAAGTGACATCCGTTTGCATTAAGATTTCATGCATCCAACCATAAAAACACATGACAACCTATGCTTCCCTCTGCAAAGGGCCTATCTTTTATTCTTGTCTTATACTTTATACAAGAGTCATGGTGATCTTCACCTTTCCTTTTTACATTTTATCCTCTAGCAAGCACTGTGGGTTGGAAAAATCCTGATATATGTAGCTAATTGGATGTGAGTTTTCATGAACTATTATTGTTGACATTACCCTTAAGGTAAAAGGTTGGGAGGCAAAACTATAAGCCCCTGTCTTTCTCTGTGTCCGATTAAAACTTCATATCCATAAGTATTGCGTGAGTGTTAGCAATTGTGAAATACTAAATGAGAGTTGAGTATGTGGACTTGCTGAAAATCTCTTATATTGACTCTTTCCAATGTTATGATAAATTGCAATTGCTTCAATGACTGAGATTATAGTTTGTTAGTTTTCAATGAAGCTTATGATTCATACTTGAAAATGTGATTGAATTGTTACTTTAACATAAAAGATCATATGACAATATATATATATATATATATATATATATATATATTGCTGTTATAAGAATGATCATGATGCCCTCATGTACGTATTTTATTTTATCGACACCTCTATCTCTAAACATGTGGACATATTTTTCGATATCGGCTTCCGCTTGAGGACAAGCGAGGTCTAACTTGGGGGAGTTGATACGTCCATTTTGCATCATGCTTTTATATCGATATTTATTGCATTATGGGCTGTTATTACACATTATGTCACAATACTTATGCCTATTCTATCTTATTTTACAAGGTTTGCACGAAGAGGGAGAATGCCGGCAGCTGGAATTCTAGGCTGGAAAAGGAGCAAATTTTAGACACCTATTCTGCACAACTTCAAAAGTCCTGAAACTCCACGGAAGTTAGATTTGGATTATATAAAAAATATTGGGCGAAGAAAGCACCAGAGGGGGACCACCCACCATCCACGAGGGTGGGGGCGCGCCCCCTGGCAGGCCTCCGGTGCCCATCTTTTTCTATATGAAGTCTTTTTCCCTGGAAAAAATCATAAGCAAGCTCTCGGGACAAAACCCGTCACCACGAGGCGGAACCTTGGCAGAACCAATCTAGGGCTCCGGCGGAGCTGTTCTGCCGGGGAAGCATCCCCCCGGGAGGGGGAAATCATCACCATCGTCATCACCATCGATCCTCTCATCGGGAGGGGGTCAATCTCCATCAACATCTTCACCAGCACCATCTCATCTCAAACCTTAGTTCATCTCTTGTATCCAATCTTTGTCCCAAAACCTCAGATTGGTACTTGTGGGTTGCTAGTAGTGTTGATTACTCCTTGCAGTTGATGCTAGTTGGTTTACTTGGTGGAAGATCATATGTTCAGATCCTTTATGCATATTAATACCCCTCAGATCCTTTATGCTATAAGTAGTCATGTGAATTTGGTATTTGTTCGATATTTTGATGAGATGTATGTTGTCTTTTCTCTAGCGGTGTTATGTGAACGTCGACTACATGACACTTCACCATTGTTTGGTCCTAGGGGAAGGCATTGGGAAGTAATAAGTAGATGATGGGTTGCTAGAGTGACAGAAGCTTAAACCCTAGTTTATGCGTTGCTTCATAAGGGGCTGATTTGGATCCATATGTTTCATGCTATGGTTAGGTTTACCTTAATACTTATTTTGTAGTTGAGGATGCTTGCAAGAGGGGTTAATCATAAGTGGGATGCTTGTCCAAGTAAGGGAAGTACCCAAGCACCGGTCCACCCACATATCAAATTATCAAAGTACCGAACACGAATCATATGAGCGTGATGAAAAGTAGCTTGACGATAATTCCCATGTGTCCTCGGGAGCATTTTCCTTTATATAAGAGTTCGTCCAGACTTGTCCTTTGCTACAAAAAGGATTGGGCCATCTTGCTGCACCTTATTTACATTTGTTACTTGTCACCCGTTACAAATTACCTTATCACAAAACTACCTGTTACCGATAATTTCAGTGCTTGCAGAGAATACTTTACTGAAAACTGCTTATCATTTCCTTCTGCTCCTTGTTGGGTTCCACACTCTTACTTATAGAAAGGACTACAATAGATTCCCTATACTTGTGGGTCATCATGGTGCCATGAGCTCACATGTTGCGCCTCGAGGGGTGCCACCTAAGCTTGTGACTCCCTAGTGGGGCCCCTCATGATGATTCTTCTTCCAATATTTTTTATTAATTCCAAAATAATTCTCTGTAAATTTCCAGGTCATTTGGAGCTTTGGAGAATACCTATCTCTGTTGTAGCCTTTTTGGGTCCAAAATTCGAACTGTCGGGAATCTCCTTTTCATGTGAAACTTGCAAAATAAGAGAGAAAATACATCATAATTGCTTTATAAAGTGAAATAATGATCAAAAACACTATAAATAATAGTACTCAAGTGAATACCGAACTTGATAATCATGACCACATGTTTATGGAGAGAGTGTCGATAAAAACAAAATATGGACATGGTAGCATCATGAACATTATTAAGTTATTGTAATAGCAGAAATTATGATAAAAATTCTCATGACCAAGTAATAATTCATCCAGAACGTTTAAAGTATGAGAGATAAACTTTGTTGACAACTAGCAAACTATGTTCTCAATCATCAAAGCAACTACAATTCATCATATTTTGTTAAGAGTCTATCTAAGAACTTTTGGTTTAGCAAATTTCACATACTCAACCATCATATAGTGATCTATGATTGCTGACACTCGCAGCATATCTTTAGAGCAAACGTTTCCATCAGACACAAAGGAATATGGAGGTTTCATATTTCACCTCGCTAAATTGCTTATCTCAGGGATAATGTCAACAATAATAATTCACTAGTAGAATGCCCATGCGTTGCCACGAGCTTCTGAAATAGTTTAATGAAGTTATATAAAATGGTTTGATGAAGTTATATAAAGATAATGCATGCTAAATTTAACAGATAGAGACAATATAACACGGTCATAATTGCATAATAATTAAAGTTTAATTTAAAATCTTTTTTGTTTTTTATGAGATATCACCTCTTTCATATCATTATATTGTAAAAAACGGTGGTCCCTTTCAGCGACGTCGCTTCAGAACCATTGTCAATAGGTTCTTTTTGTGCATCTCCAAACTCCATATCTATGTCTCCCATATTCTGAAAAACAATAATATAAAATAATGCACCTTTTGCGTTAACATGTATAGCACCTCTTCTCGTGGTGTTTTGGTCTGGGCCGTCATCGTTACATCAGTGCATATGTCAGTTGATGTATTTGAAACATCATTCGAGTCCATCACTGTTTATCTTTACTGGACAAAGGTGAAACATATAAAATATAATGATATTTTATACTGCATTATATAAACATCTATAATATATAATAAAAACAAAAGTGAGACTAATACAGATATTTTCAATTGCATTTTTTCACCCCACAACCTTATCCGGACCTTTTTTAAGAAATCCTTATGCGGACCTCTCCCTGACTCTCTCCTCCTCACAGCCAGACCTGGCCAAATGGGTCAGCCCGCAACGACACGGTCCGGCCTGAGTTAAACGGGCTACCTCTCCCCACCCGATGCTCAGAAAAAAAACCTCTCCCCACCCACTCTCTCCCCCTCCAAACCACTCACTCTATCCCCCTCCTCCGCCCACCGCGCCGCCCACCACATGCGTCTCCCAACTACACCGCCGCCGCCGCTACCGCCGCCCTCCTGCGCTGCTGCCTAGGCGTCGTGGTCTGCCACTCGCCGCCGCTGGACGGCTGGAGATTGTCGGCACCCAAGTGCCGCCCATGCTCTGGCGCTTGCACGCCGCCGGCCCTGCCCCATCCCACCCTCCGCCACCACCTTCCCCACCCCGAGCTCAGATTTACGACGCCCACTGCCTTCCAGTTCGAGCTCCGCCTCGACCTCATCCCTGCTGCCACTGTCTTCCCTGAACCAAGGAAGCCCTCATCTGATACGCTCTCATCCGCGACGTGCTTCTCCAATCATTGGTACGCGACGGTGGTTCGGTCCGGAAGGTGGCTCCTGCAATCCTGGCGTCGCCGTAGCGGTGGTTCCATTCCGGCGGCATCAGGGGAGCACACAGCGTCCACGTGCAGCAAGCAGAGCCGGCCAATGATTTAGCAGCGCCGGCCATGAGGAGACGCCTGCCGTGGTTGACGCGAAGACAACAGCCGTGGGCATGGAAGACGGTTTTGGATCTTGTGAGCCGCCGCCGCTGCCGTACAGAAAGTCAACGTCGGCCTTCTACTGCTCCATGTCCAACAAGTCGCCCATGAGGCGTCAGTGTGGCATTGCTAGCTCCAGCTTCCCCCTGCAATCATCTCTGCCGCCGGCACTTGCACGCAATCATGCTGGTGAGGCTCTTCATGTTTACTTTCTTCTGCTTGTAACATGGCCTATACTCACAAATATTTTGCATCATCTGAACAAATGATGGTAAATTGATTCATATGTAATGTGACATCCTGATTACAAGTTCTCTTAGATTAGTTTTTCTGTTGGAATAATGTTCTATTGGAATAATTATTCTGTTGGAGCAGAACAATGACATCCCTGTGATTCAGTTTTTAGGGGATGGACAGATTGGGAGTATAAAACATTTGACTATTGTATTTTTTAATACTTATAAACAGGGAGTATATATCATCAAGGTAGTACATGGATATCCAACATAATCAGAGACCTTATGGTCGGATCGATCTTCATATATAGTAGAATGTTTTATTTGTTTGCGAGTTAGGTAATTGTTTTTTTCTAGCCATGATGTTTTCGATAGTACTAAATTAGTATTAGTTATTCCTACAAGTGTTAGTTGTTCATAAGCATATAATATAATCTGCTACTGTCAATACTTACCTCTGAAACTCTGGTATTCTACTCCTTTATTTCCCTGATACCTTGTCAGTCAGTATGTACTGAGTATATCCACACTACAGGTTTCTGTAGTTCAAGATCAAAGGCAAGAATCAGCCAAATATGATGATGAGAACAACGCTAATGATGGAGAACCTTTATCTATCGAAGCTGAGAAGTCTATTGGGAATACTAAATTTCAATGCGCATCCTAAGTTTCAGTTACCTGAAATCAAGGCCAGTTTCATTCGATGCCGAAGTAAACTACCACATGTAAGTTTATGGACACACATTAGTTTCCGGCTACGGATTTAATGGCTGCCGAACTTTATGCACATATATAGTAGAATTAGTATTAGTTATCTGAATTTTTTCTGACCTGCACTCTTCTTGCCTTTAGTTCTGTTCTTAATAGAATTATTACTTACTAATAGACGAATACTTGTTTGCCTTCATCATCTGCATTTCAAATGACTCATTATGCATCAGGCTAGCTAGGCGATATGAAATTTTACTTCTTGGCTATAGTCACCGAGCACTGCAATTTGAAATTATAGCCACGAATTTTGGAGTAGTCGAAAGGGCATTCTTAATCTGATACAGTCAACTAAGCACTCAATTTTCAAAACAAGAAGCGGTTGCTATCATATTATTTATGTTTACAATTAACAAACTACATCCTAACATTCCTTCTTATTTTTGTTTGCATCTAGACGTGATGACCTTGAGAAAATCCATGCACTTCAATTGGACATGAGTTTTCTGCCACGTAATTAATGATGCACTTCACGTGATAGAACTGTAAGATCAGTACTTCTATCTACTCTATTCATCACATCTACACTTCTGTTTATTCATTCTATGAGCTCTCTATTTAAGAGAAACAACAGAGACTACTGTTTAAGAATAATAGCCTTTTCAATTAAATGCTGAAGTATGTGTTTCCTGCATGCACCCACAAGTTATTCAAGAAAAACTAATTAATGCCTTAAACTTAAAAGTATCTCATGGCCACAACAAACAGTTCACTCAAAATTAAAACAGGAACTACTTTTATTGTGCTACAAACAAAAGCATAACAGGGTTTAGGAATCACAGTTTTAATTTTGAAAACCTTTACGAGTTTAGCAACAAACCGGCATGGTAGAAAAGTTTTTAGAAATACAGGGTAATAAAAAATGTAGTACTTCAATGTGTGGGCAAGCAATAGTACGTTTTTTATAACAACTATTAGGATGTGATTCGAGTATGACACGACATTTTCAATGGTAGTCACATTAGTAACGGCTGAAATGTATGCAACTTCTATATGGTATCATAGTGTCATTCGAAGAGAGAAGTACTGCTGCTTAAGATAAACAAATATTGACTAAAAAAGTACCATGTCAAAACTGCCCAACTGAAATATCATGATCTGCACGTAAAGTGTGTTCCCGGTGATAAAGACAATTATATGTTGTTTCCTTAAGGAAAACATGCACACACATTATTGATAGACAAAAATGCCACAATAATTAATTCTGTCTAGTGTATACTAACCGAACTGAAACATATAGACTTAAAACAGGGGGCGATTGTCTCATGTTATTATCTAACATGTCATATTGGCTATACCTACATCTCGAGACGTTCAAAGCATAGGTGTACTGGATGCAAAAACTATATAGATGCATACTCTAAATCCTCAGAGTCTGAGCAAAACATGATAAAATTGAAGATGAAGTGCACTGGCCCGTAGCAACACCACTGAAGCTGGGCATTCTTAATCTGATAGTGGTCGCGCACGTTTAAATAAAGATTGCAGTCAAATAAAAAACAAAGATAAACATCTGTACAAAAGCACTCCAGAGCAACAAATTATCTATAGAATAAGAGTAAATGCTCTTGTCATATTCAAAACTCGCCGGTTTCGTAAGTGTGGACTTCAGCCTGTAAGGACTTCCTTATAGACGATGTTCTTCATCAAGGTTTGTAAGGACAAGGAAGCTCTTTTTCACTTCTTTGATTTATCACTTTGCTTCTTGCCATTATCCTTCTCCTTCTCAATGAGGATCTTTATGTTCCTATTCACGGTGGCTCGAGACAACGCGACATAGAGTTGACCATGAGAGAACACCGGATTAGGTAGGTACACGCTAACAATTGGAATCGTCTGTCCTTGAGCCTTATTAATCGTCATGGCAAAGCTAAGCCTTACAGGAAATTGCTTCCTCTTGAACTTGAATGGAAACATGTCATTGTCAGACGGGCATAGGGGTATTCGAGGAAGGAATACCCTCCTACCTGCGTGTTGTCCGATCACGATTTCTGCGTCGATGGCGTTCCTCTCGAAACCTCGGACCACAAGCCTCGTCCCATTACATAGACCATTAGCCAGATCAATGTTCCTCAGAAGTATGATAGGGCAGTTGAGCTTCAGGTTGAGTGCATGCGGAGGCAGACCATTGGGAGTCAACCCATTCAGGAACTCGTGAGCGTAGTAGCCATATGGGTCGTCTTCTGCACTGTCAAAGCTATGGTAGATTACTTCTTCTCCCCGAAAATGCTCTACCATGTGTATGTTTATCTTTTCCACATTATCGTTTGTGGTGGAGAGGATTGCGCGTGAAGTCATGTAATTCGGATCGGACATGTTGTCATCTAGTCTTAGAAACACATGGTCAATCAGCTTCTCTAGGTCGTCACCCTCGCATGTAGATCGCACACAAATATCTTTAGGGAGTCGTATGTTTCCTTAATCGTCAACTTCCTCGGTGCCATTGCCTACTCTTAGCAAGTAATCCACAAACCAGGTGTCATTATGAGCCCTCATGTTGATGACGAGCCTTAGCTGGCGCATACCCTTCCAGAGATGTGAACTTCGGAGGGTTGCATCGATTATCTGACCCCGGGACCCCCTCCTGACGACCGGAAGCACCTGCCTAAAGTCCCCGCCAAACACAACAGTTTTTCCTCCAAAGGGTCGGTCCCATCTTCTCATGATGTCACGCATGCTGTTGTCCAGTGCCTCGACCGCCCGTCGCTTAGTCATGGTGGCCTCGTCCCATAGTATCAATGAGGCCATCCTCAGTAGCTTGGCGGTACCACTCTGCTTCGTGAAGGTGCAGGAGGCGCCATCGTCGCAACTCAATGGGATCTTGAACCTCGAGTGGGCAGTCCTGCCTCCAGGCATGATAGAAGCCGCGACGCCTGACGTCGCGGTAGCGATAGCGATGTTTCCCTCGCTTCGAACCTTCGCGAGCAGCGCCCTGTACAGGAAGGTCTTCCCTGTACCTCCTGGGCCATCAACAAAGAACACACCCCCATCACCGCCATCAACAGCAGCTAGTATCTCGTCGTATGCAACCCTCTGCTCGAAGTTTAGCGACGATGCCAATTTAGTGTCGTTGATGTCAAAATCGATGTTGGATTCCTCGATCACTTCTCTGGCCTCGCCCTCGGTTGGGTCGAACGCATCGTCAATGCATGGAAGAGCGAAATCAGTTATGTCTTTTCCCATGGACTGCAACATACCCCTAATGTCAAGCAACACCATCTGTTCCACCTCAATCGGGCACGTGTGTGATCGCCGATAGTCATCAGACATAGGCTCGAGGTGCCTATCCCATAAACCACGCATGTCGCCTGGCTCACAGTGCACCAAAATTGTTGCGAAGAGCCTCCTGAGCGAACATGGCATCGCCCACTGCTCTGCCTCGGTAAGACAGTCGTCGAGCGTGTTATCTGCCTCGATGAGTCCCAACCTTTCGGCAGCCTCTCTAAAGCTCCCACATAGCCTACCGTCCACGGTGAGCAGGTCCTCATAGGATGTCTTGCCAGCAACATGGTTTAGCAGCACACGCAGATAGTATCGCCCCCCCTCGGCAAGATTGGCAGACACAATTTGACCTATCTGATAACGCTCCACCCGCTCTTTCCAGTACTTCTTACCCTTCTGCCAGGTGAACCTTCCAGGAAAATCCTTGTACAATATATTCCTAGCCCAGGGTGGTTTTGGTTAGCTTTGAAATACTCTGTCAACATGGATTTGGAGGCATTCTCAGAGGCGACTGCGTCGGTCAAGTGAGCTTGCTCATTGAAGGCCACCCTGTGCATATTCGGGAGACGAAGAGGCAACTATAGGACAGGCGGGTCATTGGCACACAAGGGGAAGCCAAATATCCTCCACATCGCCTCTGGAGGAGTAACCCACCTCGCGTCTACGTCAATGTTACCATCGGCGCCGGGCTGGTCAATGCTGAAACAAGCCCTATCATGGCACTTGTATATGTACTTGTAAAGGTATTTGACGGCCTTTATGCTGGAGCAAACCTTAACGTTGATGTGGCAACTGAACATCCGCAGAAGGTAAGGGTTATACGGAACAACCCATCTGTTGTCCAACATTTTACCACGGACCTTAGCTTACCGACCATCATCTCGACGATGATAAACTGGGTATGAGTACTTGCCCTGTGCCATGTTTTCATTGAACGGCCGTGGGTATCTGCACTTGCACTCATTTTGTTGCATTGATACGTCTCCAACGTATCTATAATTTTTGATTGCTCCATGCTATATTATCTACTGTTTTGGACTATATTGGGCTTTATTTTCCACTTTTATATTATTTTTGAGACTAACCTATTAACCAGAGGCCCAGCCCAGAATTGCTGTTTTTTTTTGCCTATTTCAGTGTTTTCAGAGAAACGGAATATCAAACGGAGTCCAAACGGAATAAAATCTTCGGGAACGTGATTTTCTCACCGAAGGTGATCCAGGAGACTTGGACCCTACTACAAGGAGTCAAAGAGGAGGTCAAGAGGGTGGGGGCGCCCCCCCTAGGGCGCGCCCCCTACCTCGTGGGCCCCTCGGTGCTCCTCCGACGTACTTCTTCCTCGTATATATACCTACGTACCCCCAAACGATTAGAGGAGGAGCCAAAAACCTAATTCCACTGTAACTTTCTGTATCCACGAGATCCCATCTTGGGGCCTGTTCCGGAGCTCCACCGGAAGAGGGCCGTCATCACGGAGGGCTTCTACATCATCATAGCCTCTTCGATGAAGTGTGAGTAGTTTACCTCAGACCTTCGGGTCCATAGTTAGTAGCTAGATGACTTCTTCTCTCTCTTTGAATCTCAATACAAAGTTCTCCCCCTTTCTTGTGGAGATCTATTCGATGTAATCTTCTTTTTGCGGTGTGTTTGTTGAGACCGATGAATTGTGAGTTTATGATCAAGTCTATCTATGAATAATATTTAAATCTTCTCTGAATTTTTTTTGTATGATTGGTTATCTTTGCAAGTCTCTTCGAATTATCCGTTTGGTTTGGCCAACTAGATTGGTAGTTCTTGCCATGGGAGAAGTGCTTAGCTTTGGGTTCGATCTTGCGGTGTCCTTTCCTAATGACAGAAGGGGCAGCAAGGCACGTATTGCATCGTTGCCATGGAGGATAACAAGATGAGGTTTATTTCATATTGCATGAATTTATCTCTCTACATCATGTCATCTTGCTTAAGGCGTTACTCTGTTTTTAACTTAATACTCTAGATGCATGCTGGATAAGGGTCGAGGAGTGGAGTAATAGTAGTAGATGTAGAATCATTTTGATCTACTTGTAACGGACGTGATGCCTATATACATGATCATGCCTAGATATTCTCATAACTATGCTCAATTCTATCAATTGCTCAACAGTAATTTGTTCACCCACCGTAGAATACGTATGCTCTTGAGAGAAGCCACTAGTGAAACCTATGGCCCCCAGGTCTATTATCATCATATCAATGTCCATCACTTTAATCTTGCTTTGTTTTTTTACTTTCCTTTACTTTTTACTTTGCATCTTTATACCAAAAATATTATATCTATCAGATCTCACCCTCGTAAGTGATCGTGAAGGGATTGACAACCCCTAATCGCATTGGTTGCGAGTAGCTATCGCTTTGTGCAGCTGTCAGGGACTTGAGCGTGGCCTCCTACTGGATTGAAACCTTGGTTCTCAAAAACTGAGGGAAATACTTATGCTACTCTGTTGCATCATCCCTTCCTCTTCGGGGAAAACCAATGCAAGCTCAAGACGTAGCAAGAAGGAATTCTGGCGCCGTTGCCGAGGAGTCTACGCAAAAAGTCAACATACCAAGTACCCATCACAATCCCTATCTCTCGCATTACATTATTTGCCATTTGCCTCTCGTTTTCATCTCCCCCACTTCACCCTTGCCGTTTTATTCGCCCTTTCCCTCTCCATCCTCCCACTCTATTTGCCTCTTTTTGCCCGTTTCTTGTTTGCTCGTATGGTTGGAATAGTTGTTTATTTATTACTAAATAGAGAACCTAAGATCTATGGATCCTCATCCACTTGCTAATCTTTTAAGAGATCCAATTATGATGAACCAATTGCTAGTGAGTTTTTTGCACTAGATTATCTTTATGAAGTTTTGCTTGAAATTCATGAATCTGCAAAGTGTGACGAATTACTTTATGAAGCGATTCACGATAGATTTTTGAATAAAAAGCATGATTGCAATGATTTTATTATAAATTCTCTTGATGTCAATTGTGCTAATAATATGCAAAACCCTAAGCTTGGGGATGCTAGTTTTGCTATGTCTACTACTTGTTGTAATGATCATAATTGGGGTGATTCTTCTTATGATATTGAAAATTTATTTAAGCCCCATAATGAATATGAGATTGATAATAGTGTTTGCAATATTATTGAAAGTGGGTTTGGAAGAGTGTTAATTTTATACCCCACATATTTGGAGAATATTCAATCTTATGAAATTTTTGATAAAAGTGGGTTTGGAAAGGTCATGACTTTAATTAATGTTAATCCCACTATTTTGGAAGAGTGTAAACTTTGCATGCATATGGATCGTGTTGAAAATATTTTGTGTGATAGCTATTTTTTTGAATTTTTTTATGATCCCTCATGCAATTATTATGAGAGAGGAAAATATGGTGGTAGAAATTTTCATGTTACTAAATTACCTCTCGTTATGTTGAGATTGCTATTGTTTCTTTCCGCTTCCTTGCATATGCTAGTTTTTGCTTTCCTTAACAATTTGTTTGCCTATAAAATGCCTATGCATAGGAATTATGTTAGACTTAGATGTGTTTGTCACCTGTTTTATGATGCTCTCTTTGTGCTTCAATTCTTGTCTTTCATGTGAGCATCATTAAAATTATCAATGCCTAGCTTTAAGGATTTAAAGAAAAACGCTTGTTGGGAGACAACCCAATATTTATCCTTCCTGTTATTCAATAAATAATTTATTTAGTCTCTATTTTGGTTGTGTTTTCTGTGTTTAATTAGTGTTTGTGCCAAGTAGAACCGCTGGGAAGACTTGAGGAAAGTCTTGTCGAACTTGCTGTAGAAAAACAGAAACTTTAGCGCTCACGAGAATTGTTGTCATTTTTATTTGAAGAGTGATATTTAGTTAATTCTTTTTGAAGATGATTAATAGATAAATTACTCACGTCCAGCAATTTTCGTGTGTTGTTTGCTTATTTTGATGAATCTATGGTAGTAAAATAGTTTATAATCCATAGAGAAGTAGGAATACAGTAGGTTTAACACCAATATAAATAAATAATGAGTTCATTACAGTACCTTGAAGTGGTCTTTTGTTTTCTTTCGCTAACGGAGCTCACGAGTTTTCTATTTTGAGTTTTGTGTTGTGAAGTTTTCAAGTTTTGTGTGAATTCTTTTGAAGGATCATGGAAAAGGAGTGGCAATAGCTTAAGATTGGGGATGCCCATGGCACCCCCAAGATAATCCAAGGACACCAAAAATTCAAATCTTGGGGATGCCCCGGAAGACATCTCCTCTTTCGTCCACTTCCATCGGTAATTTACTTGGAGCTATATTTTTATTCACCAACATGATATGTGTTTTGCTTGGAGCATCTTGTATTATTTGTGTCTTTGTGTCTTAGTATGCCACAATCATCCTTGCTGTACACACCTTTTGAGAGAGCCATACATGAATTAAAATTTGATAGAATACTCTATGTGCTTCACTTACATCTTTTGAGCTAAGTAGTTTTGCTCTATGTGCTTCACTTATATCTTTTGAGCGTTATAATTTTGCTCTATGTGCTTCACTTAGATCTTTTAGAGCACGGTGGTGGATTTGTTTTAAAGAAACTATTGATCGCTCATGCTTCACTTAAATTATTTTGGGAGTCTCTTAATAGCATGGTAATTTGCTTAATAATAATATGCTTGGTATTCAAGATTTGTGAAACTTTCTTTTGAGTGTGTTGAATACTAAGAAAAGATTGAAGCATGATAATTGTTTTGAGATATGGAGGTGATAATATTAAAGTCATGCTAGTTGAGTAGTTGTGAATTTAAAGAATACTTGTGTTAAAGTTTGTGATTCCTGTAGCATGCACGTATGGTAAACCGTTATGTGATAAAGTCGGAGCATGATTTATTTATTGATTGTCTTCCTTATGAGTGGCGATCGGGGACGAGCGATTGTCTTTTCCTACCAATCTATCCCCCTAGGAGCATGCGCGTAATATTTTGCTTTGATAACTTCTAGATTTTTGCAATAAGTATATGAGTTCTTTATGACTAATGTTGAGTCCATGGATCATACGCACTCTCACCCTTCCACCTTTGCTAGCCTCTCTAATACTGCACATCTTTCGCCGGTATCATACACCTACATATACCTTCCTCAAAACAGCCACCATACCTACGTATTATGGCATTTCCATAGCCATTCCGAGATATATTGCCATGCAACTTTCCACCATCTAGTTCATCATGACACATTCATCATTGTCATATTGCATATCCCGGTACACCGCCGGATGCATTCATATAGAGTCATATTTTGTTCTAAGTATTGAGTTGTAATTATTGAGTTGTAAGAAAAATAAAAGTGTGATGATCATCATTGTTAGAGCATTGTACCAGTGAGGAAAGAATGATGGAGACTATGATTCCCCCATAAGTGGGGATGAGACTCCGGACAAAAAATAAAAAAATAAATAAAAGAGGCCAAAGAAGCCCAAATAAAAATAGGCCATAAAAATAAAAAATAAAGAGAAAAAGCCCAAATAAAAAATGAGAGAAAAAGAGAGAAGGGACAATGTTACTATCTTTTACCACACTTGTTGTCGGTGTCAAAACCGACGGATCTCGGGTAGGGTGTCCTGAACTATGCGTCTAGGCCAGATGGTAATAGAAGGCAGGGGACACGATGTTTTACCCAGGTTCGGGCCCTCTTGATGGAGGTAAAACCCTACGTCCTGCTTGATTAATTTGATGATATGGGTAGTACAAGAGTAGATCTACCACGAGATCAGAGAGGCTAAACCCTACAAGCTAGCCTATGGTATGATTGTATGTTGTGATTGTTGTCCTACGGACTATAACCCTTCAGTTTATATAGACACCGGAGAGGGTTAGGGTTACACAAGGTCGGTTACAAAGGAGGAGATATACATATCCGTATTGCCTATCTTGCCTTCCACGCCAAGTAGAGTCCCATCCGGACACGAGACGAAGTCTTCAATCTTGTATCTTCATAGTCCGACAGTCCGGCCAAAGGATATAGTCCGGCTGTCCGGAGACCCCCTAATCCAGGACTCCCTCAGTAGCCCCCGAACCAGGCTTCAATGACGATGAGTCTGGCGTGCAGTATTGTCTTCGGCATTACAGGGCGGCTTCCTCTCCAAATTCTGTGTGCTTGTTGAAATAGTGTCCAGCCTCTTGTGAATGTTGCACTCCTTGGCTTCCACGCCCAATAATGGCCACTTTCCACGTGTCGAGCGAATGTGAAGAGCCAGGGTGTTTTTACATTTACCCCCCTAGCCGTGTGAATGAGCTGCCTATTAAAAAGACGAGGATTCAGATCCAAATCACACCATCCTTCCTTGGCGAGCCTTCATCGGAGCGTATTCAACAAAGATCCATTCCATCATGGCCGGTCGACGCAGCTCCTCCTCTCACTCCCCTAGCCCCAAGCCTGGAGATTGGGAGAGATGTTTTGTCCCGCACAGCAAATTAGTGATGCTTCAGACCAAGGGATTTCTTCCCCCAGCGTACATGGTCCTGGTTCGAGCCGGGCTTGCCACCTATAACGGTGGAGAGCAAGCGGAGAGCCTTCCCAATCCCTCCAAGGGAGAGCGGGTATGCACTGTCCCTTATTTGGTAAGAGGGCTCGGATTTCCAATTCATCGGTTTCTCCGGGGGCTCCTGGAGTTCTACGGCCTCCAGTTGCATAACCTTACGCCTGCCTCCATGCTGCATATCGCGGGATTCCTAGCCCTTTGCGAGTTGTTTTTGGGCTGTGAGGCTCATTTCACTCTGTGGAAGAAGCTCTTCTGCCTTGTGCCCCGTTCTCAGAAGGGGTCAATATATCAAGTGGGCGGAGCCGAAGTGTGACTTATTACCTGTCCAGAACCCCAAAGAAGACGTCCGAAGACTGGCCTTCAGAATGGTTTTATATAGAAGACGTCCCCCTCCCGGATCCTATTAGAATCGGCCTTCCTGAGTTCGACAACGCCCCTTTGAAGAAGCACCAGAGCTGGCGTCCATGGAGCTCCCTGGAGGAAGATGATAGGGACGTTCTCTACCTGATGAGCCGGATAAGTTTTTTAGCTCGATCCGGATTGACCATGATCGAGGTCATGGCCATATGTATTATGCGGGGGGTGCAGCCGCTTCAATATAGAAGCCACCCCATGTGGGATTTCAACGGGGAGGATGATGCCACCCGCCATGCCGCAAAGGGCCGGGATCGGTTGCTGATCTAATAAAGATCTTATCCACTTTGTACAAGGGAGAAGAGGAGGAATTCCTTCGTGTCAACCCGTAGGGCGGATTTTCTATGTACAATCCTCCGAGCTGGGTAAGCGGAGACTTTTTCTCGCCCATCCATTTCGTATTCCCGTAGCTAAGTATTCAGTCTAGCGATTTCATCGTAGGAGCTGCACCAGGCTGTAAAGGAGATAAACAGCCCCCCTCCACAACCCGAGGACCCTGGACGGTCCCTTGACCCGGCCTCCCAGGAGGATCCGGACATATCTGTGGAGCTGATCGATGGGGTATTCTACCAATCGAGTAATGACAACGCTTTGGTGGCCATTACGGCCGATTACCCTGGGCTACTTCCAGCCTCACAGGTGACTGAGACCGAAGTCCTAGCACTTCGAAAGGGGATCCATCCTTGCGTGTTTTTGATTGTCGTATAACAACTGTGTTCTGTAGGGGAGGTCTTTGAGGCAGAAGGCCGAGCCTGCGGCGACTAGCCAACAAGGGGCCGTGAGGCCAGGCAGGCTGAAAAGACCCGCAGTCCGGATTGAGAAACCGGCGCAGCGGTACGGCACACCGTTTTTATTGCAAGACATTATTCTCAGAGGCATATTAACGCCCGTGCCTTCTTTTCAGGAAAAAGAGCGCTCGCCGGACTATACCCGTAGAGGCTACTAATCGTGCCTCCACCAGCCAGGCTCCAAGGCCGGATTCGGAGGCGGGAATGAATACAAGGCGTGCGCCGGGCGCTCCTCCGACAGAGGATGCGGATAAACTGTCCGCCACCAATTCCGAGGTGGAAAGTGCCATGAACCACAGGCGTCGCCCGACTGTTCTTCGTGACACTTGTTTCTCCCAAGAGGCATTGGATGCCTTCAACTCGAGAGATGTGTACCTCCGTGCCGCTCAAAATGGTCTAGCCAGAGCCACGGAGCAGTATGTAAAAGACATACGGGTGAGAAAATTTGGTGATTATATATATCAGTAGCCCATGAGACTTGAAACAGTTAGAATAACTGATTTAAGGATCATCTGTTATGCAGGTTCTTACCGAAAAGAATACTCAACTGTCCCAGGAGCTGGAAGAGTGCAGAGCCCAACTTCAGGCCGCACGGGCCACAGCGGGGGAGCCCAAAGAGACCCCCTCTGGTAATATATCCGTCAAATTATAAGTGCCATATAGGATGCGGCGTATATGCAGATCTGACGATAAAATTGCAGATGACGTTGGAGTAAATCCGGATAAGCAACAACTCCTACGCCAGCTAAAGGCTGGTGAGAGCATGCTTACGAGGGTGAGGTAGGAGAAGAGTGATCTCCTAGATGCCAACACCAAGCTGGACGTGGAACTAAAAGATGTTTGTGCCCAACTGTCGGACTCTGTTAAGGAGAATCGGCGGCTTCGACGCGGCATATTTAGTAAGTGCTTGAACGAATTTTGAAAAAGAGTTCGGCAAGGAAGCTGGCTGACAGAGTTATGTCTATAGGTATGCTAACAGGTCGTCCTGCCGAGGAAATGCCCGATTTAGCGGGTGACCTTCTTCACGAGCTCTCACAGCTGCATGAACGAGTTCGGCAGGTGATGCAAGGCGTCACCCAGGCCTTGTGGCCATCCGTCTCCATACCCGAAGGCCTTGGAGAGCTTGTAGAAAAGCTAAAGGGAGCGCGGCGGCGCTTCCGATTATGGAAGATATCGGCCTTCCGTCAGGGCGCCAGGGAAGCCTGGGCAATGGTGAAGACACGGTACACGAAGGCTGACCCGAACCTCATGGCCGAAGTCGGACATGTGGGGCCCGATGGGAAGGAGATCCCTGTGAGCTTAGTGTACGGCCAAGTAGAATTGGTCGCAAAGTATTCCCAACAGGACTGTAGACTAGACAGCCTATTGGATGGTATTGAAGAGGAATTCAACCAGTCAAATTGACTATGTAATTTAAAGTGACATGTATAATGCCTTCTAGCCGGATTGTAGATCCTTTGTCGTGGCGGACCTTTTCGCTTCAACCTCGGGACCCGACGGTCCGGAGTGTATCAGAATACCCTCTCGGTTATGTAAGAACCAAGGCATGCGTGGAGACCAGGCGTAGGGGTCATTAGTGCTTTATCAGACAAGTGCCCAACTAGTTATGTTATATTACATGGGTAGTAAGAAACATCTTCCAGGGAGAATAGTTCCGTTAAGGGTTCCTTTCCCTGGGTAAGCATGCCCTAAAGTGCATGTCCGGACTGCGATAAGAAGCACAGAAAAAGAATCTGGGGGCAGATATGGAAAATAAATAAAAGTCATCTTTTGTTCACCAACCGAATATTCCCTTAAGAACGCTAGCTTTTGGCTTCACCCAGTCTGAGGTACACATCCGGCTGACCCGGTGGTAACAATCGCAGAGGTGCTCCCTTTATGCCCTAGCCGAATTAACGGGAACGTAGGGCATAAATACAAGAGCCAGGCAACCCAGCTTGGCCAAAACTTAAGTCATATCAATGCATATAATGGTGAAAAAAGGTACATGTGGAAGTATAACACATGTGTTGGGCGTGAGGCCCAGGTAAATAATTTAAGCTTCTTGTGAAAGAAGCCCCCAGGTATGAAGAGTGCGGCTAGCACATCTGTAATGTACAAGCGAGGCACAAGGTGACCCTTGAAGGCCTAGAGAAATAATAAGAAAAAGAAAGAAAGGGAAACAAGACAGATGATGCATATGCAGAAAATGGACAAAGGGAGGAGACTAACATAGAGTCCACTGCTAGGCGTAGAATCTTCGAAGCCTAGCTGCTTTCCATGGGTTCGGCTCGATTCGACTAGTCGATGCATCCCGCTATCGGTACGCTCCACCGGTCAGAACTTGGTCGATAATGAAGGGACCTTCCCATTTGGGCTTGAGCTTATTCTTTTTCTTATCCGACAGTCGTAGAACTAGTTCACCAATGTTATAAGTTTTGGCCCGTACTTCTCTGCTTTGGTATCTCCGAGCCTGTTGCTGGTAAAACGCAGAACGGGCTTTGGCTACGTCGCGCTCTTCTTCCAAGGTGTCCAGACTGTCCTGCCGATCGAGCTCGGCTTCTCTTTCTTCGTACATACGCACTCGAGGTGAGTCATGAATTATGTCACAGGGCAAGACTGCCTCTGCGCCGTACACCACAAAAAATGATGTATATCCGGTACTACGATTCGGCGTGGTCCGCAGCCCCCAGAGTACGGAGTCGAGCTCCTCTACCCAGTGCGTGTCAGACTCCGTTAAGGAATGCACTAATCTGGGTTTAATGCCGCTAATTATAAGACCGTTTGCTCGTTTGACTTGACCGTTGGTTTGTGGGTGATAGACCGAAGCATAATTGAGCTTGATGCCCATTTTGCTGCACCAGAGTTTTACCTCGTCGGCCGTGAAGTTCATGCCGTTACCAGTGATGATGCTGTGGGGGACGCCGTAACAGTGTACAACCCCGGATATGAAATCTATCACCGGTCCGGATTCGGTTGTCTTAACCGGTTTAGCCTCTATCCATTTGGTGAATTTATCCACCATGACCAATAAGTATTTTTTCTTCTGGGTTCCCCCTTTAAGGGGTCCAACCATGTCAAGCCCCCAGACCGCAAAGGGCCATGTAATGGGGATTATTTGGAGGGCGGTGGGTGGCATGTGGCTTTGATTTGCAAAGAGCTGGCAACCGGTGCAACGTTGGACCAAGTCCTGTGCATCTGCCCGGGCCGTTGGCCAATAGAATCCTGTACGGAAGGCCTTGCTTACAAGAGCCCGGGCTGCGGCATGATGACCGCCGAGTCCGGCGTGAATTTCTGCCAAAAGGTTCCGCCCTTCTTCTTTGGAGATGCACCTTTGAAGGACCCCGGTAGTGCTTTTCTTGTAAAATTCTCCCTCATGGACCCTGTAGGCCTTGGATTGCCGCACTATGCAGCTTGCCTCATTTTGGTCTTCCGGAAGTTCCTGTCTAGTTAGGTAGGCAAGGAATGGTTCTGTCCACGGGGCAATAGTGGCCATTATTTCGTGGGCTGAATGTGTTATTTCGGTGGCGGAGCCTTCGATTGTGTCAGAGAGTTCGGTATCGGGTATTTTGGGCGGGTCCGGACTGTTGTTACCGGTGTCCCCTGCCCATGCTACGAATGTCTTGAAGAGCCTTTCCAGAAATATGTTGGGAGGGACCGCGTCACGTTTTGCGCCGATGCGGGCGAGGATATCCGCCGCCTGATTGTTTTCCCGAGCCACATGGTGAAATTCGAGCCCCTCGAACCGAGCTGACATTTTTAGGATGGCATTGTGATAAGCTGCCATTTTCGGATCCTTGGCATCAAAGTCTCCATTTATTTGGGATATCACGAGGTTCGAATCCCCGCGCACCTCTAGGCGTTGAATGCCCATGGATACTGCCATTCGGAGACCATGTAGAAGGGCCTCATATTCAGCTGCGTTGTTGGAGTCCGTATACATTATCTATAGTACGTATTGAACGGTATCTCTCGTTGGGGACGTCAAAACGACGCCAGCCCCCAGACCAGCCAACATTTTGGAGCCGTCGAAGTGCATGATCCATTTTGAATATGTGCTGTACTCCTTAGGGAGTTCGGCTTCCGTCGACTCGGTGACGAAGTCAGCCGAAACTTGTGACTTAATAGCTCGCCGTGGCTTGTAAGTTATGTCGAATGGGAGGAGCTCAATGGCCCATTTGGCAATCCGGCCCGTCGCGTCACGGTTGTTTATAATATCGTTAAGTGTTACTTCCGAGGCTACCGTTATCAAACACTCTTGAAAGTAGTGTCGCAGCTTCCGGGATGCCATAAATACCGCATACACTATCTTTTGATAATGCGGGTACCGTGATTTGCATGGAGTAAGGACAGTGGACACATAGTAAACCGGCTTTTGAAGGGGGGATTTGTGTCCGTCCACTTCTCGCTCGACGACGAGCACTGCGCTTACTACTTGATGAGTTGCCGCAATGTATAATAGCATTGGTTCGCCAATGTTTGGCGCGGCCAGGACTGGGTTTGTTGCCAATATGGCTTTTATTTCACTGAGTCCGATCGTGGCGGCATCTGTCCACTCGAAGTGTTCGGTGCGCCGGAGGAGGCGATAAAGGGGTAATGCCTTTTCTCCCAAGCGGGTTAGAGCCGCTATGCATCCGGTCAATTTTTGTGTATGTTTGAGGTCTGTTGGGGTAGCCAACTGTGACAACGCTTGGATTTTGGCCGGATTAGCTTCAATACCTCTACTGGAGACAATGAATCCCAGGAGCTTTCCGGCTGGTACGCCAAAAACGCATTTTTCCGGGTTGAGCTTGATGTCATATGTTCGGAGGTTATCGAATGTGAGCCTCAAGTCGTCTACTAGAGATTCGACATGCTTGGTTTTGACGACCACGTCATCTACGTATGCCTCCACTGTTTTGCCGATCTGGTTTGCCAGACATGTCTGAATCATGCGCTGATATGTTGCGCCGGCGTTTTTGAGCCCGAAGGGCATTGTGTTGAAGCAGAATGGGTCGTATGGTGTGATGAATGCCGTTGCGGCTTGGTCTGGCCCTGCCATTTTAATTTGATGGTAGCTGGAGTATGCGTCGAGGAAACACAATGAATCGTGTCCTGCGGTAGCATCGATGATTTGATCGATGCGGGGGAGGGGGAAGGGATCCTTTGGGCAGGCCTTGTTAAGGTCCTTCAAATCGAAGCACAAGCGCCAAGATTTGTCCTTCTTTGGTACCATCACCAGATTTGCTAGCCAGTCCGGATGTTTTATGTCTCTGATGAATCCGGCCTCCAATAGCTTGGCTAGTTCCTCTCCCATGGCTTGTCTCTTAGGTTTGGAGAAACGCCGAAGAGCCTGCTTGACTGGCTTGAATCCTTTTAGGATATTTAGGCTGTGCTCGGCTAGCCTGCGTGGGATTCCTGGCATGTCTGAAGGGTGCCAGGCAAAAATGTCCCAGTTCTCGCGTAGGAACTCTCGCAATGCGGCGTCGACATCAGGGTTTAATTGTGCCCCGATGGAAGCTGTTTTTGTAGGGTCCGTTGGATGGACTTGGAATTTGACTAGTTCGTCCGCCGATTTAAAGGAGGTGGACTTGGATCTTTTATCGAGTATCACGTCGTCCTTGTTCACCGTGGAGCGCAACGCAGTTAGTTCCTCGGCCGCTAGGGCTTCGGATAGTGCCTCAAGGGCCAGTGCGGCTGTCTTATTTTCGGCGCGGAGTGCTATGTCCGAATCACTAGCAAGAGTGATGATTTCGTTGGGCCCGGGCATTTTGAGCTTCATGTACCCGTAATGGGGTATAGCTTGGAAGATTGTAAATGCCTCCCGCACTAATAGAGCATGGTATCCGCTGCTGAACGGGGCCACTTGGAATGTAATTTCTTCGGACCTGTAATTATCCTGCGTGCCGAATACCACATCTAGTGTGATTTTCCCAACATGGCGTGCTTCCCGACTGGGGATGATTCCTCTAAAGGTTGTGCTACTTTGCTCAATGCGGCTCCAGTCTATTTCCATCTTTTGAAGAGTTTCCTCATAGATGAGGTTTAATCCGCTGTCGCCGTCCATGAGTACCTTGGTGAGTCGAAAGCCGTCCACGATTGGACTGAGGACCAGTGCGGCTAGTGCTCGGGCTGTTCGGAATTTAGGTTCGTCACTGGCATTGAAGGTAATAGCTGTGTCACTCCAAGGATTTATTTCTCCTATGTGGCAGATTTCGGCCATGCTGCGGAGTGTTCGCTTGCGTCTATTATTTGACGCAAAGGTCTCAAAGACCGTTAACACCGTATTGTTGTCCACGGGATGGTGCTCTGTGGTATTTGGGAGTAGATCCTCACCACTTTTGGCCACCTGCCGGAGTATCCAACATGCTCTAAGGCTGTGCGTTGGTATTGCATCCGCCGTACTATGAATTTTGCAGGGTCCGTTGAGCCATCCCTCCAGTACGGTTCCTTGCTCCGTAGAGGGCTTTTGCTTTTTGGTAGTTAACCCAGGTGCATTGTGATAATGCACCCTTTTATTTCGAGCTGGGTTTGTATTCAGGGCCGGATTATCCCAAAATTTTATTTCGGTTTTCCAGGCGCTTTCCATCGCACAGTACTTTCGTACTATGGACACCAAGTCGGCAAAGCGTGTAATTTCACGGTGACTTATGGCGTTGAGGATTCCCTTGTCCATGCAATTATTGGAGAAGAATGAAATTGCGTCTTTCTCGTGGCAGTCCTTTATCCTGTTCATGACCAGGAGGAATCTGACCCAGTAATGGTGTACTGTTTCTTCGAGCTCTTGCCTAATTTGGGATAGATCGCTTATGTTTGGGTGGGTGGGTGAAATTGAACCCGAATCCTCACCCAATCCGAGACTCAGGGGCCAAGGAGTTTCCAAACTCGGAAGTTTGGATTCTTGGATGTTTTCCAATAAATCTAGCCTGCTGCCTGACTCTAGGTTCAGGTCTTGAGTGACGTCCTCCCCTCCGCGGGTATCCGGCTTGGAGGGATCGGGAATCCGGACATAGCTAGTCCTTAAGATAGATGAAGGGTTGTCGCATTGTTCCTCCACTACTGCAACATGATGGGTGACCTGGGGAGAGTTGATCTCTCTCAGATCGGGTTTAGGCCCAATTTGATCATAGTCTGTAGCGACTCCCAACGCGGCGATGCGATCCAAGAGCTCGTTCAGGGAAGAGAGATCCATTGGAACTAACTGCTCGGCGAGTTCCGAGTTGACTTGAAGATTGCTTTCGATGACCCGAGAAGTCATCGTCGGCATAGCGGCCGAACAGGCGGTCATAATAAAACCACCTAGCCGGAGAGTTTGGCCGATAGCCAAAGCTCCCTTAGCAACACTGTCGTCTTTAAAGACGGGATGAGACATCCTTCCTGGTGGCGACGGCACAACGGAACTCTCAATGAAAGCACCAATGTCGGTGTCAAAACCGGCGGATCTCGGGTAGGGGGTCCCGAACTGTGCGCCTAGGCCGGATGGTAATAGGAGGCAGGGGACACGATGTTTTACCCAGGTTCGGGCCCTCTTGATGGAGGTAAAACCCTACGTCCTGCTTGATTAATATTTATGATATGGGTAGTACAAGAGTAGATCTACCACGAGATCAGAGAGGCTAAACCCTAGAAGCTAGCCTATGGTATGATTGTATGGTGTGATTGTTGTCCTACGGACTAAAACCCTTCGGTTTATATAGACACCGGAGAGGGTTAGGGTTACACAAGGTCGGTTACAAAAGAGGAGATATACATATCCGTATTGCCTAGCTTGCCTTCCACGCCAAGTAGAGTCCCATCCGGACACGAGACGAAGTCTTCAATCTTGTATCTTCATAGTCCAACAGTCCGGCCAAAGGATATAGTCCGGCTGTCCGGAGACCCCCTAATCCAGGACTCCCTCACTTGTGCTTCAAAGTAGCACCATGATTTTCATAGTAGAGAGTCTCTCATGTTATCACTTTCATATACTAGTGGGAATCTTTCATTATAGAACTTGGCTTGTATATTTCAATGATGGGCTTCCTAAAATTGCCCTAGGTCTTCATAAGCAAGCAAGTTGGATGCACACCCACTTAGTTTCTTTTTGAGCTTTCATATACTTATAGCTCTAGTGCATCCGTTGCATGGCAATCCCTAATCACTCACATTGATATCTATTGATGGGCATCTCCATAGCCCGTCGATACGCCTAGTTGATGTGAGACTATCTTCTTGTTTTTGTCTTCTCCACAACCACCATTCTATTCCACCTATAGTGCTATATCCATGGCTCACGCTCATGTATTGCGTGAAGATTGAAAAAGTTTTGAAAAAGTTAGAGTATGAAACAATTGCTTGGCTTGTCATCGAGGTTGTGCATGATTTAAATACTTTGTGTGGTGAAGATAGAGCATAGCCAGACTATATGATTTTGTAGGGATAACTTTCTTTGGCCATGTTATTTTGAGAAGACATAATTGCTTTGTTAGTATGCTTGAAGTATTATTATTTTTATGTCAATATGAACTTTTGTCTTGAATCTTTCGAATCTGAATATTCATATCACAATTAAGAAGATTTGCATTGAAATTATGCCAAGTAGCACTCCGCATCAAAAGTTCTCTATTTATCATTTACCTACTCGAGGACAAGCAGGAATTAAGCTTGGGGATGCCTGATACGTCTCCAACGTATCTATAATTTTTGATTCCTCCATGCTATATTATCTATTATTTTGGACTATATTGGGCTTTATTTTCCACTTTTATATTATTTTTGGCACTAACCTATTAACCGGGGGCCCAGCCCAGAATTGCTGTTTTTTGCCTATTTCAGTGTTTCGGAGAAACGGAATATCAAACGGAGTCCAAACGGAATAAAATCTTCGGGAACGTGATTTTCTCACCGAACGTGATCCAGGAGACTTGGACCCTACTCCAAGGAGTCAAAGAGGAGGTCACGAGGGTGGGGGGCGCCACCCTAGGGCGCGCCCCTTGCCTCGTGGGCCCCTCGGTGCTCCTCCGACGTACTTCTTCCTCCTATATATACCTACGTACCCCCAAACGATCAGAGGAGGAGCCAAAAACCTAATTCCACCGCCGCAACTTTCTGTATCCATGAGATCCCATCTTGGGGCCTGTTCTGGAGCTCCGCCGAAAGAGGGCCATCATCACGGAGGGCTTCTACATCATCATAGCCTCTCCGATGAAGTGTGAGTAGTTTACCTCACACTTTCGGGTCCATAGTTAGTAGCTAGATGGCTTCTTCTCTCTCTTTGAATCTCAATACAAAGTTCTCCCCCTCTCTTGTGGAGATCTATTAGATGTAATCTTCTTTTTGTGGTGTGTTTGTTGAGACCGATGAATTGTGGGTTTATGATCAAGTCTATCTATGAATAATATTTGAATCTTCTTTGAATTCTTTTATGTATGATTGGTTATCTTTGCAAGTCTCTTCGAATTATCCGTTTAGTTTGGCCAACTAGATTGGTAGTTCTTGCCATGGGAGAAGTGCTTAGCTTTGGGTTCGATCTTGCGGTGTCCTTTCCCAATGACAGAAGGGGCAGCAAGGCACGTATTGCATCGTTGCCATCGAGGATAACAAGATGGTGTTTATTTCATATTGCATGAATTTATCTCTACATCATGTCATCTTGCTTAAGGCGTTACTCTGTTTTTAACTTAATACTCTAGATGCATGCTGGATAGCGGTCGATGAGTGGAGTAATAGTAGTAGATGCAGAATCATTTCGATCTACTTGTCACGGACGTGATGCCTATATACATGATCGTGCCTAGATATTCTCATAACTATGCTCAATTCTGTTAATTTCTCAACAGTAATTTGTTCACCCACCGTAGAATACTTATGCTCTTGAGAGAAGCCACTAGCGAAACCTATGGCCCTCGGGTCTATTCTCATCATATCAATCTCCATCACTTTAATCTTGCTTTGCTTTTTTACTTTGCCTTTACTTTTTGCTTTGCATATTTATACCAAAAATACCAAAAATATTATATCTATCAGATCTCACCCTCGTAAGTGACCGTGAAGGGATTGACAACCCCTAATCGCGTTGGTTGCGAGTAGCTATCGCTTTTGTGCAGGTACGAGGGACTTGAGCGTGGCCTCCTACTGGATTGATACCTTGGTTCTCAAAAACTGAGGGAAATACTTATGCCACTCTACTGCATCATCCCTTCCTCTTCGGGGAAAACCAATGCAAGCTCAAGACGTAGCATCCATGCACAAATTTTTGGGGTTGAGAGCACCGCATGGTCCGTGCATCATATGTTTCACTACCAAGGCGTGTAGTTCCGGATACTTCTGCTTGTCTGGGAGCTCGGCAGAAATGAGTCGATCGTACTGCTCCGGAATGACAAGCTTATAGGCAGAATCCATGATCAACAAAAAGTGTGCGTGGGGGAGGCCCTTCTTCTGGAACTCGACTACGTATACATGTGCGACAACAACACCCGGGATATTCTTATTGAACAACAACTCTTTCATAGCCTCTAGCTTGCCATGGAACACACGAGCCACAAGATCAGGTCGATCTTGCGCTGTCTGACCAGGAAACAACTCATTCATTATCTCTTCCCAGTTAGGGTTGCAGGTCATGGTCAAGAAGATGTCAGGCTTCCCGTACGTATGGACAATTGCCATGGCATCCATATGCCTCCGCTTCATGTCGCGGTCACCACCTGGTTACCTTCCAGGGAGCACTATCCTTACTCCAACAGCGCTTGCCCGGGTCTCCCCGGATGTAATTGCATCAACAACTCCTTTATACAAGTCGGCACGGATCTTTGTCTGGTTCTTCCTGTACCATTTCAACCTACAACTCTCAATCTTGATGTACATGTCCACCCCCCATTGCTGTAGCAATCGTGCTCCATAGAGTATGGGATTGAATAACCCATGTCATGTCTGCAGCATGTAACAGAAGTAGTCTCTCACGGAGACGCATAACCTGCTATTCCCCTCTGCACATGGATGAGTAGCGTGGAAGTTAGAATTCATATGAGAACTACACAATACATCAAAACGACATAATACGCATAAGGCTTACCTGCATCCTCATCATCATCATCATCACGTCCACCACTTGGTTGTTGCACAACCGGCCAGGGGACATTACATTTAGGTAGTTTCGGGTGCCAACCGAGCTCCCCCCTTGGGTAGAAGAGTGGGTAAGAGAGCGGGTCATACGAGCCAGCCGTCACATGTATATTGTGCCTCTGGTTGTCGTTCCCGCAAAGTGTAATCCTATGATCGAACCTCTTCGCTAGGTCAGTGCCCTCCACCCAAATTGCAGCAACCTCAGATGACAGAGGTCTATTATACTTCCATTGGTCTAGTCTCTGGTTAGTGTTGAGGTCTATCCTGTAATTGTCGAGGTTGTCCCTATGCGCACCCAAACTCCTAAACTGCCGAGAGTACGGGTTTTCCCGAAGAATGTGCACCAACTTTCTGACGACATCCTGGTCTAATTGCTCGGTGGCAGCCTTGCGATGGGTTAGGCCTGGGTCATCGTCGTAGAAGTACAACTGTAGATGATCTGGACGGGATGTTGGCCCGTAGGAATGAACATCGTGGTAGATGGTGCCGTGCGCCCGGAACGTGTACACCCCAGTCTTCATGTTTGTGTATGTTTCATCGAGGCTGACGCCGAGGGTTGTGAAGGAGAAGTGTCTGTTGAAGAACTGTATGTTCTCCCGAAAATGCCTAGAGTCTGCATCAGTGCTAGAGCAAAGCCTCATGAGATCCGGGATGGGCTCCGGTTGCTTCAGCTCAATCTGCCCACTGCAACAACAGAATCCCGGGGCCTCGCTGACAAACTTCTTGGCCTTGCAGTGGTCGCAATTCACGGCGTGCTTCAAGATGTGTGTGTTGGCTGGTAGGTTTGAGTACACATATTCAAATGGATCATGGTCGACATAGTTTTTGTGACTTGAGTCTTCCAATTCGTCGTGCTCCAAGTCATCAGCATCTGAGCCTGCAAACAATGTCTCCAATTAGTGTGATACCCCCAACATGTGGATCACGCTCAAGCGGCTGTACATACCTTCACCAACAAATAGGTAATATTCATCGTCAAAGAGGTTGTCAGGATTGACATTATCATTCATGAGACCATTGAGGTAAGCATCCATGTCGTCTGCCCAGGTGCCAAACAACACAAATGAGGGTTCAGTCTCAAGGGACGCAAGGAGAGCAAGGATGGGGGTGTTACCTTCACTTCTGATCGTGTACTCCGGTGTGCTAGATGATGTTGAGGCACCGTGTGCTTCAACTATGGTAGGTTGTCCTTGAGCTCATTTTTGGTATGGAGATGGACCTGACGGTTGGGGTATTCACCCTACCTGCAAACCTTTCATTACGACGATCTAGTAGAGCATTCCTCTCACCATGTGGCACCTGCGTACATGTTTTTGGCTTGCCAATTTTCTCCTGATGCTTCATCGCCGCCATACTTCCCTTGCAAGCTCGCTCTCTTGTCCTACGCCGAGCTCTGGACTCATGACTCTGCTCGTCAGCTCCATTATCTGCAATTGTTACCGGATCACTGGTTTGCTGGTCGGCACTTTGTAGGTGCTCATTGATTTCGATGAGGTCGCCATCTACATCACCATCACCTAAGGTTCTGCTTAGGTATGCACCTACAACATTATCGAATTTGGTATAAATAACCGATGAATGATTACAAAATGAAAGATGACCGTTGATGGGATAACTACCATCGGTTTCGGTGTTGCGAATGTATGTGGGGGCCGACTTGACAGTTGTATCCAGATCTATCTGTTCACTGCCAGATTGTTGCGTGATGGTTGGAAGTGTGAGAGTCGGACAATTGGCATGAGGATTGAAAGAGGGAGAGTTGGACAATGCGCTAGTTAGATCTGGACGTGGCATTGCGATCGATTCAACACACGGGGTATTTTTCCTTCTAGCATAGTCTGCCTTTCGCTTCGCACTTGACTCCCCCTGCTCATCAGGGGTCCTACTGTTTCGTTGTTCCTTTCGTCGCTCACACTGCACTTGATTATTGTTTTGGAGGATGATCGTACCCTCTTCCTTTTTCTTCCAATAAGATGCCCGTCTTTGTGCGTTTCTCTAATCCCTTCGTTCATCAGCCATATTACTACTGCGGTCTCTTGCACGTTGCCTCCTAGACAACTCTTTGTCATGATTGAATTCAGCAATGGGTGATGCGTACCCATCTTATGGAGCATCATCATGTGACAAGGATGTATAGTTCAAGCTCGATGGGTACAATAAATGAATCTATATTATCATTGTTATGTTAAAACTTTAAACACCCGTACCTGGCATCGAACCGCAAGGCTGATCAATATTAGTGATATCACAAAGAGGGGGTCGGGATGTATAGTTCCGGTTCGATGGGTTGGCTGGTTCAACAATAAGGTTAAAACACATCAATGCTCAACAATCATGAAGATCCCAAGCCAAGCCAATCCGTCTGCTCTTTTCTTCAGCCATTTTTTGTTCTATATATACTTCGTTACTAAATGCCCTAATATTTCTTGTCTAGCCAACATGTATTTCGTACTACAGTGAGTTGATGTGAAATCCTGCGGTATTTTGTAATGATTATCTAATTTTGAGTGGCATTTACTTGCAGGTTTTTTAAAGGAACTTTTGGCAAGAAATACACAACCGTGTCATTCAGTGCTGGACCTCTGTTATTGGCAAGAAATACACTAATGTGTAGCTCACTGCTGAGGTAACATCAAATTCGTCTAATACTTGTTCTCGCATGTAGAAGTAAAATGCTCTTTCAGAATTCAGTTATTAGTGTTAGTATATTCTTCAGTTTAGCAAACTATGATTGATTGCTCTTTATGCTAATCTAAAGAAGTTTAGAACCGTATGCATTCTGAACATTGGCAAGTCCGCTTACATAAATTCTTCTATTTTGCCATTGCATCGAGAGAAAAAAATATATACATGCAGTGCCAATGGAGAACTTGGCCCAATTGATAATATACCCATCTTGGGAGTAGGGCATTTTGGAGACCGAGCTCCATGGAGCCCTTTATTTTGAATAATTCAAAATTCATAAATTTTAGTGTCAAAAAATTCTGAAAAAAATACACATGTATGCAAGGATGTAAAGTGTATGTGTGAAAAATTTCAGGATGAAATACCTTGAATTGCGAGCTGCACAAAAAAACCAAAATCATGGACTTTATAGACGAACAATACATATGCTAAAAGGCCTCAGATTTGTCTTTTTTGTGCAGCTCACATTTTGATGTATTTTGACCTAAAAATTTGCATACATGTACATTATGTATCTAGGTATATGTGTATTTATTTTCAAAAAAATTCGAAACAGAAAAGTTTGGATTTTAAAGTTTCCAAATAAAGGGCTCCATGGAGCTCGTTCTCCGTTTGGCATTTTCACCATATTGGGCACTATACATCTATTTCATATCAACATTTGCTACTGACGTTGTGATAGTTAACGTATCATACTCCATATTTATTTCTTTTTCAGACAAATCGAGACCCATCTATCATATTATTCACCCTCTTGCAAATTTCTGTTATTTTGTTAGAAAAGCTACTTTCTGTCTTTGAGTGCCGGTAAATTTAATTTAATTTTTTAATCCATTTATGTCTTTCTAACACCGCAGATGTTTTTTAAAGCGTTCCGATATATGACATTTCTTGATCGTTCATATTTCAAACTCCAGTTTTTAACTTAATATTGAATCAATTATTGTAAGTCGAAGCTAAAAGTGTTGGGGAACGTAGCAGAATTTTAAAATTTTCTACGCATCACCAAGATCAATCTATGGAGTCATCTAGCAACGAGGGAGAGAGGAGTGCATCTACATACCCTTGTAGATCACGAGCGGAAGCGTTCAAGAGAACGGGGTTGATGGAGTCGTACTCGACGTGATCCGAATCACCGAAGATCCTAGCACCGAACGGACGGCACCTCCGCGTTCAAAACACGTACGGAGCGAGAACGTCTCCCGCGCCTTGATCTAGCAAGCAGGAGGGAGAGGTTGAGGAAGAGGGCTCCAACAGCAGCACGACGGCGTGGTGGTGGTGAAGCTGTAGTACTCCAGCAGGGCTTCGCCAAGCTCTTATGGAGGAGGAGGAGAGGTGTTGGGGAGGGGAGGGGCCGTGCCTTGGATGTTGTGTATGCAGCCTTCCCCTCACCCCTCTATTTATAGGGGACGGGGAAAGGGGGCCGGCCCCCTCTAGATGAGATCTAGAGGGGGGCGGCGGCCAAGGGGAGGGGGGCTTGCCCCCCAAGCAAGGGGGCGCCCCCCTTAGGGTTTCCCCCCAACCCTAGGCGCATGGGCCCTAGGGGTGTGTGGCGCCCCAGCCCACTTGGGCTGGTTCCCTTCTCCATACAGCCCATAAGGCCCCCCGGAAGAGGTGGCCCCTTCCGGTGGACCCCCGGAACCCCTCCGGTGGCCCCGGTACAATACCGATATGCCCTCGAACCTTTCCGGCGACCGTATGACAACTTCCCATATATAAATCTTTACCTCCGGACCATTCCAGAACTCCTCGTGACGTCCGGGATCTCATCCAGGACTCCGAACAACATTTGGTAATACAAGTCTTCCTAACAACCCTAGCGTCACCGAACCTTAAGTGTGTAGACCCTACGGGTTCGAGAGACATGCAGACATGACCGAGACGACTCTCCGGTCAATAACCAACAGCGGGATCTGGATACCCATGTTGGCTCCAACATGCTCCACGATGATCTCATCGGATGAACCACGATGTCGAGGATTCAATCAATCTGTATACAATTCCCTTTGTCAATTGGAACGTTACTTGCCCGAGACTCGATCGTCGGTATCCCAATACCTTGTTCAGTCTCGTTACCGGCAAGTCACTTTACTCGTACCGTAATGCATGATCCCGTGATCAACCACTTGATCACATTGAGCTCATTATGATGATGCATTACCGAGTGGGCCCAGAGATACCTCTCCATCATACGGAGTGACAAATCCCAGTCTCGATTCGTGCCAACCCAACAGACACTTTCGGAGATACCTGTAATGTACCTTTATAGTCATCCAGTTACGTTGTGACGTTTGGCACACCCAAGGCACTCCTACGGTATCCGGGAGTTGCACAATCTCATGGTCTAAGGAAATGAAACTTGACATTCAGAAAAGCTACAGCAAACGAACTACACGATCTTTTAGCTATGCTTTGGATTGGGTCTTGTCCATCACATCATTCTCCTAATGATGTGATCCCGTTATCAATGACATCCAATGTCCATAGTCAGGAAACCATGACTATCTTTTGATCAACGAGCTAGTTAACTAGAGGCTCACTAGGGACGTGTTGTGGTCTATGTATTCACACATGTATTACGATTTCCGGTAGCATGAACAATAGACAATTATGATGAACAAAGAAATATAATAATAACTATTTTATTATTGCCTCTAGGGCATATTTCCAACAGTCTCCCACTTGCACTAGAGTCAATATTCTAGTTACATTGTGATGAATAGAACACCCATGCAGTTCTGGTGTTGATCATGTTTTGCTCTAGGGAGAGGTTTAGTCAACGGATCTGCTACATTCATGTCCGTATGTACTTTACAAATCTCTATGTCTCCATTTTGAACACTTTCACGAATGGAGTTGAAGCGACGCTTGATATGCCTGGTCTTCCTGTGAAACCTGGGCTCCTTGGCAAGGGCAATAGCTCAAGTGTTGTCACAGAAGAGAGTCATCGGGCCCGACGCATTGGGTATGACTCCTAGGTCGGTAATGAACTCCTTCACCCAGACTGCTTCTTGTGCTGCCTCCGAGGCTGCCATGTACTCCGCTTCACATATAGATCCCGCCACAACGCTCTGCTTGCAACTGCACCAGCTTACTGCCCCACCATTCAAAATATACACGTATCCGGTTTGTGACTTAGAGTCATCCCGATCTGTGTCGAAGCTAGCATCAACGTAACCCTTTACGACGAGTTCTTCGTCACCTCCATAAACGAGAAACATTTACTTGGTCCTTTTCAGGTACTTCAGGATATTCTTGATCACTCTCCAGTGTTCCATGTCGGGATTACTTTGGTACCTTCCTACCAAACTTACGGCAAGGTTTACATCAGGTCTGGTACACAGCATAGCATACATGATAGACCCTATGGCCGAGTCATAGGGGATGACACTCATCTTTTCTCTATCTTCTGCCGTGGTCGGGCATTGAGCCGTGCTCAATCTCGTACCTTGCAGTATAGGCAAGAACCCCCCTTCTTTGATTGATCCATTTTGAACTTCTTCAATATCTTGTCAAGGTACGTACTCTATGAAAGACCAATGAGGCGTCTCGATCTATCTCTATAGATCTTGATGCCTAATATATAAGCAGCTTCTCCAAGGTCCTTCATTGAAAAACAGTTGTTCAAGTAGGCCATTATGCTTTCCAAGATTTCTATATCATTTCCCATCAACAGTATGTCATCCACATACAATATGAGAAATGCTACAAAGCTCCCACTCACTTTCTTGTAAATGCAGGCTTCTCCATAAGTCTGCATAAACCCAAACGCTTTGATCATCTCATCAAAACGAATGTTCCAACTCCGAGATGCTTGCACCAGCCCATAAATCGAGTGTTGGAGCTTGCACACCTTGTCAGCATTCTTAGGATCGACAAAACCTTCCGGCTGCATCATATACAATTCTTCATTAAGGAAACCATTAAGGAATGCCGTTTTGACATCCATTTGCCATATCTCATAATCATAGAATGCGGCAATTGCTAACATGATTCAGACGGACTTTAGCTTCGCTACGGGTGAGAAAGTCTCATTGTAGTGAACCCCTTGAACTTGTTGATAACCCTTAGCGACAAGCCGAGCTTTATAGATGGTCACATTACCATCCGCGTCTGTCTTCTTCTTAAAGATCCATTTATTTTCTATGGCTCGCCAATCATCGGGCAAGTCAGTCAAAGTCCATAATTCGTTTCCATACATGGATCCTATCTCGGATTTCACGGCTTCCAGCCATTTGTTGGAATCCGGGCCCGCCATCGCTTCTTCATAGTTCGAAGGTTCACCGTTGTCTAACAGCATGATTTCCAGAACAGGGTTGCCGTACCACTCTGGTGTGGAACGTGTCCTCGTGGACCTACGAAGTTCAGTAGCAACTTGATCTGAAGTTTCATGATCATCAACATCAACTTCCTCTCTAGTCGGTGCAGGCACCTCAGGAACATTTTCTTGAGCTGCGCCACTTACCGGTTCAAGAGGTAATACTTCATCAAGTTCTACTTTCCTCCAATTTATTTCTTTTGAGAGAAACTCTTTCTCTAGAAAGGACCCATTCTTGGCAACAAAGATCTTTCCTTCGGATCTGAGGTAGAAGGTATACCCAACAGTTTCTTTAGGGTATCCTATGAAGACGCATTTTTCCGATTTGGGTTCGAGCTTTTCAGGTTGAAGTTTCTTGACATAAGCATCGCATCCCCAAACTTTTAGAAACGGCAGCTTAGGTTTCTTCCCAAACCATAATTCATACGGTGTCGTCTCAACGGATTTCGATGAAGCCCTATTTAAAGTGAATGCGGCAGTCTCTAAAGCATAGCCCCAAAATGACAGCGGTAAATCGGTAAGAGACATCATAGATCGCACCATATCTAATAGAGTGCAATTACAATGTTCGGACACACCATTACGCTGAGGTGTTCCAGGCGGCGTGAGTTGTGAAACTATTCCACATTTTCTTAAGTGTGTGCCAAATTCGTGACTCAAGTATTCTCCCCCACGATCTGATCGCAAGAACTTGATTTTCTTGTCACGTTGATTCTCAACCTCACTCTGAAATTCCTTGAACTTTTCAAAGGTCTCAGACTTGTGTTTCATTAAGTAGACATACCCATATCTACTCAAGTCATCAGTGAGGGTGAGAACATAACGATAGCCACCACGAGCCTCAACACTCATTGGACCGCACACATCAGTATGTATGATTTCCAATAAATTGGTTGCTCGCTCCATTGTTCCTGAGAACGGAGTCTTGGTCATTTTACCCATGAGGCATGGTTCGCACGTGTCAAATGATTCGTAGTCAAGAGACTCCAAAAGTCCATCTACATGGAGCTTCTTCATGCGTTTGACACCTATGTGACCAAGGCGGCAGTGCCACAAGTATGTGGGACTATCATTATCAACCTTACATCTTTTGGTATTCACACTATGAATATGTGTAGCATCACGCTCGAGATTCATTAAGAATAAACCATTCACCATTGGAGCATGACCATAAAACATATCTCTCATATAAATAGAACAACCATTATTCTCGGATTTAAATGAGTAGCCATCTCGAATTAAACGAGATCCTAATACAATGTTCATTCTCAAAGCTGGCACTAAATAACAATTATTGAGGTTTAAAACTAATCCCGTAGGTAAATGTAGAGGTAGCGTGCCGACGGCGATCACATCGACCTTGGAACCATTCCCGACGCGCATTGTCACCTTGTCCTTCGCCAGTCTCCGCTTATTCCGCAGCTCCTGCTTTGAGTTACAAATGTGAGCAACCGCACCGGTATCAAATACCCAGGAGCTACTACGAGTACTGGTAAGGTACACATCAATTACATGTATATCACATATACCTTTCATGATGCCGGCCTTCTTGTCCGCTAAGTATTTGGGGCAGTTCCGCTTCCAGTGACCACTTCCCTTGCAATAAAAGCACTCAGTCTTGGGCTTGGGTCCATTCTTTGGCTTCTTCCCGGCAGCTTGCTTACCGGGCGCGGCAACTCCCTTGCCGTCCTTCTTGAAGTTCTTCTTACCCTTGCCTTTCTTGAACTTAGTGGTTTTATTCACCATCAACACTTGATGTTCCTTTTTGACTTCTACCTCTGCTGATTTCAGCATTGAATATACCTCAGGAATGGTCTTTTCCATCCCCTACATATTGAAGTTCATCACAAAGCTCTTGTAGCTCGATGGAAGCGACTGAAGGATTCTGTCAATGACCGCGTCATCCGGGAGATTAACTCCCAGCTGAGTCAAGCGGTTATGCAACCCAGACATTTTGAGTATGTGCTCACTGACAGAACTATTTTCCTCCATCTTACAGCTGAAGAACTTGTCGGAGACCTCATATCTCTCGACCCGGGCATCAGCTTGAAAAACCATTTTCAGCTCTTCGAACATCTCATATGCTCCGTGTCTCTCAAAACGCTTTTGGAGCCCCGGTTCTAAGCTGTAAAGCATGCAGCACTGAACGAGGGAGTAACCATCGGCACGTGATTGCCAAGCATTCATAACGTCTTGGTTCTCTGGGACAGGTGCGTTACCTAGCGGTGCTTCTAGGACATAATCTTTCTTGGCAGCTATGAGGATGATCCTCAGGTTCCGGACCCAGTCCATATAGTTGTTGCCATCGTCTTTCAGCTTGGTTTTCTCTAGGAACGCGTTGAAGTTGAGAACAACGTGGGCCATTTGATCTACAAGACATATTGTAAAGATTTTAGACTAAGTTCATGATAATTAAGTTCATCCAATCAAATTATTCAATGAACTCCCACTCAGATAGACATCCCTCCAGTCATCTAAGTATAACATGATCCGAGTTAACTAGGCCGTGTCCGATCATCACGTGAGACGGACTAGTCAACATCGGTGAACATCTTCATGTTGATCGTATCTTCTATACGACTCATGCTCGACCTTTCGGTCTTCTGTGTTCCGAGGCCATGTCTGTACATGCTAGGCTCGTCAAGTCAACCTAAGTGTATTGCGTGTGTAAATCTGGCTTACACCCGTTGTATTCGAACGTTAGAATCTATCACACCGATCATCACGTGGTGCTTCGAAACAACAAACCTTCGCAACGGTGCATAGTTAGGGGGAACACTTTTTTGAAATTATTTCGAGGGATCATCTTATTTAAGCTACCGTCATTCTAAGGAAATAAGATGTAAAACATGATAAACATCACATGCAATCAAATAGTGACATGATATGGCCAATATCATTCGCTCCTTTTGATCTCCATCTTCGGGGCTCCATGATCATCGTTTTCACCGGCATGACACCATGATCTCCATCATCATGATCTCCATCATCGTGTCTTCTTGAAGTTGTCACGTCATCTATTACTTCTACTACTATGGCTAACGCTTTAGCACTAAAGTAAAGTAATTACACGACGTTTATGTTGACACGCAGATCATAAATAAAGAAAGACAACTCCTATGGCTCCTGCCGGTTGTCATACTCATCAACATGGTCGTGATTCCTATTACAAGAACATGATCATCTCATACATCACATATATCATTCATCACATCCTTTGGCCATATCACATCACAAAACACTTGCTACAAAAACAAGTTAGACGTCCTCTAATTGTTGTTGCAAGTTTTTACGTGGCTGCTATAGGTTTCTAGCAAGAACGTCTCTTACCTAAGCCAAAACCACAACGTGAATTGCCAATTTCTATTTACCCTTCATAAGGACCCTGTTCATCGAATCCGATCCGACTAAAGTGGGAGAGACAGACACCCGCCAGCCACCTTATGCAACTAGTGCATGTCAGTCGGTGGAACCGGTCTCACGTAAGCGTACGTGTAAGGTTGGTCCGGGCCGCTTCATCCCAGGATGCCGCCGAATCAAGATAAGACTAGTAACGGCAAGCAAATTGACAATATCGATGCCCACAACTACTTTGTGTTCTACTCGTGCATAGTAACTACGCATAGACCTAGCTCATGATGCCACTGTTGGGGAACGTAGCAGAATTTTAAAATTTTCTACGCATCACCAAGATCAATCTATGGAGTCATCTAGCAACGAGGGAGAGAGGAGTGCATCTACATACCCTTGTAGATCACGAGCGGAAGCGTTCAAGAGAACGGGGTTGATGGAGTCGTACTCGACGTGATCCGAATCACCGAAGATCCTAGCGCCGAACGGACGGCACCTCTGCGTTCAACACACGTACGGAGCGAGGATGTCTCCCGCGCCTTGATCCAGCAAGGAAGAGGGAGAGGTTGAGGAAGAGGGCTCCAACAGCAGCACGACGGCGTGGTGGTGGTGAAGCTGCAGTACTCCGGCAGGGCTTCACCAAGCTCTTATGGAGGAGGAGAGGTGTTGGGGAGGGAGGGGCTGTGCCTTGGATGTTGTGTATGCAGCCATCCCCTCACCCCTCTATTTATAGGGGAAGGGGAAAGGGGGCCGGCCCCCTCTAGATGAGATCTAGAGGGGGGGGGGGCGGCGGCCAAGGGGAGGGGGGCTTGCCCCCCAAGCAAGGGGGCGCCCCTTAGGGTTTCCCCCCGACCCTAGGCGCATGGGCCCTAGGGGGTGTGGCGCCCCAGCCCACTTGGGCTGGTTCCCTTCTCCATATAGCCCATAAGGCCCCCCGGAAGAGGTGGCCCCTTTCGGTGGCCCCGGTACAATACTGATATGCCCCCGAACCTTTCCGGCGACCGTATGACAACTTCCCATATATAAATCGTTACCTCCGGACCATTCCGGAACTCCTCGTGACGTCCGGGATCTCATCCGGGACTCCGAACAACATTTGGTAATCACATACAAGTCTTCCTAACAACCCCAGTGTCACCGAACCTTAAGTGTGTAGACCCTACGGGTTCCGGAGACATGCAGACATGACCAAGACGACTCTCCGATCAATAACCAACAGCGGGATCTGGATACCCATGTTGGCTCCCACATGCTCCATGATGATCTCATCGGATGAACCACGATGTCGAGGATTTAATCAATCCGTATACAATTCCCTTTGTCAATCGGTACGTTACTTGCCCGAGACTCGATCGTCGATATTCCAATACCTCGTTCAGTCTCGTTACCGGCAAGTCACTTTACTTGTACCGTAATGCATGATCCCGTGATCAACACTTGATCACATTGAGCACATTATGATGATGCATTACCGAGTGGGCCCAGAGATACCTCTCCATCATACGGAGTGACAAATCCCAGTCTCGATTCGTGCCAACCCAACAGACACTTTCGGAGATACCTGTAATGTACCTTTATAGTCACCCAGTTATGTTGTGACGTTTGGCACACCCAAGGCACTCCTACGGTATTCGGGAGTTGCACAATCTCATGGTCTAAGGAAATGATACTTGACATTCAGAAAAGCTACAGCAAATGAACTACACGATCTTTAAGCTATGCTTAGGATTGGGTCTTATCCATCACATCATTCTCCTATTGATGTGATCCCGTTATCAATGACATCCAATGTCCATAGTGAGGAAACCATGACTATCTTTTGATCAACGAGCTAGTTAACTAGAGGCTCACTAGGGACGTGTTGTGGTCTATGTATTCACACATGTATTACGATTTCCGGATAACACAATTATAGCATGAACAATAGACAATTATCATGAACAAAGAAATATAATAATAACCATTTTATTATTGCCTCTAGGGCATATTTCCAACAAAAAGTGCGTATTCTAATATTTGATTCCCAAATTTGGTTTGTCACCGCCGTAAGCTCATAACTTTAAAAACCCGTACCTGGCATCGAACCAGAAGGCTGGTCAATATTAGTGATATCACCAAGAGGGGGTCGGGAAATAGTCTGCTTTTCATTTTGGAGCTTGACCTGTTCATCATTTTTCTTTCGATAAGTTGCTCGCCTTCATGCGTTTCTCTGCCCCCTTTTGTCATCTGTTATGCTATAACTCACTTGGTCATTCACAACATCACATGTTGGGGTAGACGATGTCACAAGCTCTGAACCACCACAACCAAGGGCATTAAGACACACATCATTGCGGGCAGATTCTCTGGCTGCAGGAACAAAAGAAAATATGTCCATTAGGCTAATACATGAACATGCATCCCTTTAAGCACAAATCTGGCCATACGAAAGGCATATCGGCTCACACCACTCGAGCCTGCTGCGTGACCTGTGGCATAAAGTGATGCAAGAGTAATCCTATCCGGGAACGAAGGCACATTATAGTCTGCACGATGTATAAACAACAAATCTAGATGAGAATTAGTCAACATGTACATTCATAGAGACGTTTGATCACTGTCCATGATGCACATGTCGGATCATACCAAATGAACTTCCTGCAAGGCCGCAGGCACAAATATCTGTGAGAGTACTCAGACCAGGGAACAAAGCAACATTAGGGCTACAAAAGGAGATTGATGGGTTGTCTACATAACAAAACCAGTATAGAATGAGGCAGTTTCCTGCTAACCGAATAGGGTATATAGTGTGATTAAATATGGAACCCACGTACGTAAACTCGCATGCCCAGGCTGATCAACAATTGTTATCTCAGAAAGAGGGTGTTTGATTAGGTTTGCAAGCTCGTCCTGCTCTAACCGTGGCATGCCAGTTCCATCTGTTTCCTTGTGTGCTTCCAAGTCTGTTAGGCACAATTGATCATGTTAAAACCATATGATACAACGGATAGGGTTATTTACACACTCCAATACCTGGAGTCATTTGATAATTGTTAACATTGTCAGCTACGGGAATGATTGTTGGGTTGTATTCATCAACATTTCCGTCGACATTATGGCCTGCAACACATTAGTGAGATACAATGATTGTTGGGCACCCTTGACATCTGACTCGTTTATGTTATTCTAACGTACCTTTTCTCCCTTGTGAATGTAGGTCAGCAAGAGGGGGTACAGGCACATCTGACCCCTTTTTCTCTACCGGCGCCTTGCTATTTGCATTTCCCATTCGTACCTATCATTTTTCAACAGCATTAGTATTGATGTGGTATGTATACTGAACAATTGGCTTGCCATGTATTTTTGGCATGCCAGCTGGGAACATGGGGAAGAAATGACAACATTGTATTTTTGGCGTTCGAACTGGGAACATGGGGAACATTTATTCAAATGGCTCCATTGTATGTGGCTCCATCTGGTGGCTCTATTGTATATGGCTCCATCTGGTGACAATTGTCTTCTGTAGCGTTGCGTGATCTTTAAGAGATCATGAGCGTACGTACCTTTAAGAAAGCAAGGTTGAAAACGGATCAGTGAAGACGCCCTGAACTGCTCGCCACCGTTGTCGGAGATCCATGGTGTGTGGCTACTCGAGGTGGCGGCGTCGGTGTCTTGCTAATCCGCGAGAAGATCGTGGTGTGTGGGTACCCAAGTTGACAGCGGCGGCGATGTCTTGCTGGCCCGTGATGGGATCGTGGTGTGTGGGTACCTGAGGAGGCGGCGGCGGCCTGCTGATCCGCAACAGTGTAGTTTGTGATCCGCCAGGGCGATGTATGTGAGGCGGCAGCGGCGGCGGCGTTCTCGTGATCCGGGACGGACGTGGGAAACAAGGAGCGGATCGGGTCGGGTCCTCGTTCCGTTCAGGAGCATTGATCCATTTTTTTATCGATATGTAGATATGTAGATTAAAATCAGTGGTACGGGGTGGTGGGAGGTGGGAAGAAATAAAACCGGACGAAAATAAAACCGGAGTACCAGGCTACCAACTGCTCCATTAGGAGTAGAGATGATTACCTACATCCAACTGGATATATGTGCCTGGATCTTTCCCTACCACATGATGCTTTCCAGGTGAATAATAATACCGTTGGAATAAGGATGAACATTATTGACTATTGCATAGAAAGTAAATACTGAAAAGTAAAAGATAGGACCTTCGCAGAGGGAAGCAGAGATTGTCATGCGCTTTTTCATTTGGATGTGCAAACTCTTAATGTAAAGGAACATCACTTTATATCCCCCCTTGTGATAGCTACCTCTATTATGCAGTCTGTTGCTTTTATTTGTTTACCATCACAAGTTCGTATGAAGCTTATTTTCCCTTGAAATAAAAGTCCATACATATTTGGGAGCAGTTTTTATTGATTTTTGCACTCATGGCAAGTTACTTGAAGGATCTTATTCAATCTATAGGTAGATATGGTGGACTCTCATGGCAAGAAATTGGGTTCATAGTTTTTTTGATGCACAAGTAGTATTTCTATTTAGCACGAACTTTTGTATAGCAAAAGATCATGAGCAAGCACCACATGTTAGAGGATCCATGACAATATAACTTCTATGTGAATATAAGCAAACATAACTCACTATGTTGTCTTCCTTGTCCAACATCAACTATTTGATCATGTTTTGAAATAATTAATGGGGGATCACAATAATAAAAGACGTCCAAGATGGTATATTTATATGTGAGACCTCTCTTCCTTTACTATTCTTTCATGAATTGCATCAATTACAATTGCTATGTTTGCTAGATCCCAATAAATTTTATTCATTATACTCCTTATATGTGAAGTCATTACTCCCCATGGGATTAGCATATGATCTTTTATTCTTATACTTTTTATTGCTAAGATTGGATCAAGAAATTAAGCAACAAAACTCAAACTACTCTTTATTATAACTCTCACACACTATTACATAGATAGACCATGAAACAAACACTAGAAACTAATCCATACCGAAACATTATTCTTCTAAATCATGAAATAACCAAAGATCTCATGCGGCTTAAACTACGTTGGTATTTCCCCAAAGAGGAAGGGATGATGCATCACAACTACGGTAGGTATTTCCCTCAGGGATGAGACCAAGGTTATCGAACCAGTAGGAGAACCACACATCACTATGATACATCTCCAACGTATCTATAATTTTTTATTGTTCCATGCTATTATATTATCTGTTTTGGATGTTTATGGGCTTTATTAAACACTTTCATATTATTTTTGGGACTAACCTATTAACCAAGAGCCAAGTGCCAGTTTCTGTTTTTTCCTTGTTTTAGAGTATTGTGGAAAAGGAAAATCAAACAGAGTCCAATTGACCTGAAATTTCACGAAACTTATTTTTGGACCAGAAGAAGCCCACGGAGTATCGGAGATGGACCAGAAGAGGCCGGGCGCGCCCCCTGCCTCGTGGACAGCCCGGAGATCCACCAATGTACTTCTTCCTCCTATATATACCCATATACCCTAAAAACTTTGAAGAGTAGAATAGATCGGGAGTTCCACCGCCAGAAGCCTCTATAGCCACCAAAAACCAATCTAGACCTGTTCTGGCACCCTGCTGGAGGGGGGAATCCCTCTCCGGTGGCCATCTTCATCATCCCGGCACTCTCCATGACGAGGAGGGAGTAGTCCACCCTCGGGGCTGAGGGTATGTACCAGTAGCTATGTGTTTGATCTCTATCTCTCTCTCGTGTTCTTGAGGTGGTACGATCTTGATGTATCGTGAGCTTTGCTATTATAGTTGGATCTTATGATGTTTCTCCCCCTCTACTCTCTTGTAATGGATTGAGTTCTCCCTTTGAAGTTATCTTATCGGATTGAGTCTTTAAGGATTTGAGAACACTTGATGTATGTTTTGCGTGGGATACCCGTGGTGACAATGGGGTATTCTATTGATCCACTTGATGTATGTTTTGGTGATCAACTTGCGGGTTCTACCCATGAACCTATGCATAGGGGTTGGCACACGTTTTCATCTTGACTCTCCGGTAGAAACTTTGGGGCACTCTTTCATGTACTTTTGTGTTGGTTGAATAGATGAATCTGAGAATGTGTGATGCATATTGTATAATCATACCCACGGATACTTGAGGTGACATTGGAGTATCTAGGTGACATTAGGGTTTTGGTTGATTTGTGTATTAAGGTGTTATTCTAGTACAAACTCTATGATAGATTGAACGGAAAGAATAGATTCATGTTATTTTACTACGGACTCTTGAATAGATCGATCAGAAAGGATATCTTTGAGGTGGTTTCGTAACCTACCATAATCTCTTCGTTTGTTCTCCGCTATTAGTGACTTTGGAGTGACTCTTTGTTGCATGTTGAGGGATAGTTATATGATCCAGTTATATTATTATTGTTGGGAGAACTCGCACTAGTGAAAGTATGAACCCTAGGCCTTGTTTCAATGCATTGCAATACCGTTTGTGCTCACTTTTATCATTAGTTACCTTGCTGTTTTTATATTTTCAGATTACAAAAACCTTTATCTACCATCCATATTGCACTTGTATCACCATCTCTTCGCCGAACTAGTGCACCTATACAATTTACCATTGTATTGGGTGTATTGGGGAAACAAGAGACCCTTTGTTATTTGGTTGCAGGGTTGTTTGAGAGAGACCATATTCATCCTATGCCTCCTACGGATTGATAAACCTTAGGTCATCCACTTGAGGGAAATTTGCTACTGTCCTACAAACCTCGGCACTTGGAGGCCCAACAACGTCTACAAGAAGAAGGTTGTGTAGTAGACATCAAGCTCTTTTCTGGCGCCGTTGCCGGGGAGGTTAGTGCTTGAAGGTATATCTTTAGATCTTGCAATCGAATCTTGTTGTTTCTTATTTTATCACTAGTTTAGTTTATAAAAGAAAACTACAAAAAAATGGAATTGAGGATACCTCATATGCTTCATCTTTTTAATATCTTTCGTGAAAATAAGGATTCTGATAATTGTGCTCAAGTCCTAGAAGAAGAATGCAGATGTTTGGCACTAAATATTTGAATGATGAGCATGATTGCAATGTTTTTAGTATGAATTCCTTGAATATCTATGATGCTAATGATATGCAAAGCCACAATCTTAGGGAAGCTATGTTTGATGAAGATGATATTTTTTGTCCCCCAAGTTTTGATGAGCAAATTTATTTTGATGATAGCATGCCTCCTATTTATGATGATTATATTGATGAAAGTGGGTTTGGAAGAGTGTCAAATTTAGGAAGTGATGATCCCACTATTTTGGAGGATGTTGAATCTTATTGTGATAATTATAAAAGTGGATTTGGAGAGGTCATGACTTTATTTAGTAATGATTCCACTATTTCGAAAGAGGTTCCAATTGATTATGAGAACAAAGTTGCTATCTATGATGATTATTGTGATGAATTATATGTTATGAAGAATAATCATAACCATGAAACTTATCATCATGATTTTAGTTTTAAATTGGATTATGACTCACATGATAGTTATTTTGTTGAGTTTGCTCCCACTACTATTCATGAGAAGAAGTTTGCTTATGTGGAGAGTAGTAAATTTCTATGCTTGTAGATCATGAAAAGAATGCTTTAGGTGCTTGCTATATTGTTGAATTCATTCATGATGCTACTGAAAATTATTATGAGGGAGGAATATATGCTTGTAGGAATTGCAATAATATCAAGTTTCCTCTATATGTGCTTAAAGTTTTAAAGTTATGCTTGTTTTACCTTCCTATGCAAGTTGATTCTTATTCCCACATGTTGCTTGCTCACAAAATCCCTATGCATAGGAAGTGGGTTAGGCTTAAATTTGCTAGTTATATTCTTCATGATTCTATCTTTATGCTACAATTCTTATCTTTTATGTGAGCATCATTGAAATCATCATGCCTAGCTAGGGGCGTTAAACGTTAGCGCTTGTTGGGAGGCAACCCAACTTTATTTTTGTTCCTTGCTTTTTGCTCTTGTTTAGCAATAAATAATTTATCTAGCCTATGTTATGATTGAGTTCTTATGTTTTAATTAGTGTTTGTGCCAAGTAGAACCGTTGGGAAGACTTGGGGAAAGTCTTATTTGATCTTGCTGTAAAAAAACAGAAAGTATGCGCTCACGAGAATAATTTTCGTTTTTTACCAGAGAGCGATAAAATATAAATTCCACTTGCAGTAGATTAATAAACAAAATGCCTAGGACTTCATAATTTCTCAGGATTTTTGGAGTTACATAAGTATTCTAATCCTTCAGATTACTACAGACTGTTCTGTTTTTGACAGATTCTGTTTTCTATGTGTTGTTGGCTTATTTTGATGAATCTATGAGTAGTATCGGAGGGTATGAACCATAGAGAAGTTGTAATACAGTAGATATTACACCAATATGATTTTAGAATGAGTTCACAACAGTACTTAAGTGGTGATTTATTTTCTTATACTAACGGAGCTTACAAGTTTTCTGTTAAGTTTTGTGTTGTGAAGTTTTCAAGTTTTGGGTGAAGATTCGATGGACTAAGGAATAAGGAGTGGCAAGAGACTAAGCTTGGGGATGCCCATGGCACCCCAAGATAATCTAAGGACACCAAAAAGCCAAAGCTTGGGGATGCCCCGGAAGGCACCCCCTCTTTCGTTCTCATCCATCGATAATTTTACTTGGAGCTATTTTTTTATTCACCACATGATATGTGTTTTGCTTGGAGCGTCATTTTATTTTCTTTTGTTTTGCTTGCTGTTTGAATAAAATACCAAGATCTGAAATTCTTAAATGTTAGAGAGTCTTCACATAGTTGCATGATTATTCGACTACTCATTGATCTTCACTTATACCTTTTGGAGTAGTTTGTCATTTGCTCTAGTGCTTCACTTATATCCTTTCAGAGCACGATGGTGGTTTTATTTTGAAGAAATAGATGAACTCTCATGCTTCACTTATATTATTTTGAGAGTCTTTCGAATAGCATGGTAGTTTGCTTTGGTTATGAAACTAGTCCTAATATGATGGGCATCCAAGTGGGGTATAATAAAAACTTTCATATAGAGTGCATTGAATACAAAGAGAAATTTGATGACTGATGATTGTTTACAGATATGGAGGTAGTGATATTAAAGTTGTGCTAGTTGAGTAGTTGTGAAATTGAGAAATACTTGTGTTGAAGTTTGCAAGTCCCGTAGCTTGCACGTATGGTAAACTTTATGTAACAAATTCAAAACATGAGGTGTTCTTTGATTGTCTTCCTTATGAGTGGCGGTCGGGGACGAGCGATGGTCTTTTGCTACCAATCTATCCCCCTAGGAGAATGCGTGTAGTGCTTGGTTTTTGATGACTTGTAGATTTTTGCAATAAGTATATGAGTTCTTTATGATTAATGTTGACTCCATGTATTATACGCACTCTTACCCTTCCATCATTGCTAGCCTCTTTGGTACCATGCATTGCCCTTTCTCACATTGAGAGTTGGTGCAAACTTCGCCGATGCATCCAAACCCCGTGATATGATACGCTCTTTCACACATAAACCTCCTTATATCTTCCTCAAAACAGGCGCCATATCTACCTATTATGGCATTTCCATAGCCATTCCGAGATATATTGCCATGCAACTTTCCACTGTTCCGTTTATCATGACACGTTCATCATTGTCATATTGCTTTGCATAATCATGTAGTTGACATCATATTTGTGGCAAAGCAACCATTCATAATTTTTCATACATGTCACCCTTCATTCATTGCTATCCCGGTATACCGCCGGAGGCATTCATATAGAGTCATACTTTGTTCTAGTACCGAGTTGTAATCATTGACTTGTAAATAAATAGAAGTGTGATGATCATCATTCATAGAGGATTGTCCCCCCAAAAAAAGAAAGGCCAACAAAAAGGAAGGCCCAAAAAAGGGACAATGCTACTATCCTTTTTCCACACTTGTGCTTCAAAGTAGCACCATGATTTTCATGATAGAGAGTCTCTTGTTTTGTCACCTTCATATACTAGTGGGAATTTTTCATTATAGAACTTGTCTTGTATATTCCAACAATGGGCTTACTCAAATGCCCTAGGTCTTCGTGAGCAAGCAAGTTGGATGCACACCCACTTAGTTTCTTTTGTTGAGCTTTCATGCATTTATAGCTCTAGTGCATCCGTTGCCTGGCAATCCCTACTCCTTGCATTAACATCAATCGATGGGCATCTCCATATCTCATTGATTATCCGCGTTGATGTGAGACTTTCTCCTTTTTTTGTCTTCTCCACATAACCCCCATCATTAATTCTATTCCACCCATAGTGCTATATCCATGGCTCACGCTCATGTATTACGTGAAGGTTGAAAAAGTTTGAGATTACTAAAGTATGAAACAATTGCTTTGCTTGTCATTGGGGTTGTGCATGATGAGAGCATTCTTGTGTGACGAAAATGGAACATGACTAAGCTATATGATTTTGTAGGGATGAACTTTCTTTAGCCATGTTATTTTGAGAAGACATAATTGCTTAGTTAGTATGCTTGAAGTATTATTGCTTTTATGTCAATATTAAACTTTTGTCTTGAATCTTATGGATCTGAATATTCTTGCCACAATAAAGAGAACTACATGGATAAATACGTTAGATAGCATTCCACATCAAAAATTCTATTTTTATCATTTACCTACACGAGGACGAGCAGGAATTAAGCTTGGGGGTGCTGATACGTCTCCAACGTATCTATAATTTTTGATTGTTCCATGCTATTATATTATCTATTTTGGATGTTTATGGGCTTTATTGAACACTTTTATATTATTTTTTGGACTAACATATTAACCTAGAGCGCAGTGCCAGTTTCTGTTTTTTTCCTTGTTTTAGAGTATCGCAGAAAAGGAAAATCAAACGGAGTCCAATTGACCTGAAACTTCACGAAACTTATTTTTGGACTAAAAGAAGCCCACGGAGTATCGGAGATGGACCACAAGAGTCCCGGGCTGCCCACGAGGGTGGGGGCGCGCCCACCCCCCTGGGCGTGCCCCCCTGCCTCGTGGACAGCCCAGATATCCACCGACGTACTTCTTCCTCCTATATATACCCATATACCCTAAAAACTTCGAAGAGCATAATAGATCGGGAGTTCCGCCGCCAGAAGCCTCCGTAGCCACCAAAAACCAATCTAGACCCGTTCCGGCACCCTGCCGGAGGGGGGAATCCCTCTCCGATGGCCATCTTCATCATCCCGGTGCTCTCCATGATGAGGAGGGAGTAGTCCACCCTCGGGGCTGAGGGTATGTACCAGTAGCTATGTGTTTGATCTCTCTCTCTCTCTCTCTCTTGTGTTCTTGAGGTGGTACGATCTTGATGTATCGCGAGCTTTGCTATTATAGTTGGATCTTATGATGTTTCTCCCCCTCTACTCTCTTGTAATGGATTGAGTTTTCCCTTTGAAGTTATCTTATCAGATTGAGTCTTTAAGGATTTGAGAACACTTGATGTATGTCTTGCGTGGGATACCCGTGGTGACAATGGGGTATTCTATTGATCCACTTGATGTATGTTTTGGTGATCAATTTGCAGGTTCCGCCCATGAACCTATGCATAGGGGTTGGCACATGTTTTCGTCTTGACTCTCCGATAGGAAATTTGGGGCACTCTTTGAAGTACTTTTGTGTTGATTGAATAGATGAATCTGAGATTGTGTGATGCATATTGTATAATCATACCCATAGATACTTGAGGTGACATTGGAGTATCTAGGTGACATTAGGGTTTTGGTTGATTTGTGTCTTAAGGTGTTATTCTAGTATGAACTCTATGATAGATTGAACGGAAAGAATAGCTTTGTCTTATTTTACTACGGACTCTTGAATAGATCGATCAGAAAGGATAACTTTGAGGTGGTTTCGTACCCTACCATAATCTCTTCGTTTGTTCTCTGCTATTAGTGACTTTGGAGTGACTCTTTGTTGCATGTTGAGGAATAGTTATATGATCCAATTGTGTTATTATTGTTGGGAGAACTTGCACTAGTGAAAGTATGAACCCTAGGCCTTGTTTCAACACATTGCAATACCGTTTGTGCTCACTTTTTTCATTAGTTACTTTGCTGTTTTTATATTTTCATATTACAAAAACCTTTATCTACCATCCATATTGCACTTGTAAATCCATCTCTTTGCCCAACTAGTGCACCTATACAATTTATCATTGTATTGGGTGTGTTGTGGACACAAGAGACTCTTTGTTATTTGGTTGCAGGGTTGTTTGAGAGAGACCATCTTCATCCTACGCCTCCTACGGATTGATAAACCTTAGCTCATCCACTTGAGGGAAATTTGCACTTGGAGGCCCAACAACGTCTACAAGAAGAAGGTTGTGTAGTAGACATCACACTACGTGAATGATAACTGCACACAAAGAACAATTACTTGCAACCCGACGTAAAGAGGGGTTGTCAATCCCTCCCGGGTAAAATGATAGGTAAAATTGTAGTAGATTGGATAAATAGATCTCACAAGAACGCGAGATAAAATACATAACAATAAATTGCAGCAAGGTATTTTTGTGTTTTTGGATTAATAGATCTGAAAATGAAAGCAAATAAAAATAGATCTCGAAGGCAAATATGATAAAGAAGAGACCCGGGGGCCGTAGATTTCATTAGTGGCTTCTCTCGAGAAAAATAGCATAAGACGGGGAAACAAATTACTGTTGGGCAATTGATAGAACTTCAAATGATCATGACGATATATAGGCAATGATCATTACATAGGCATCATGTCCAAGATTAGTAGACCGACTCCTGCCTGCATCTACTACTATTACTCCACACATCGACCACTGTCCAGCATGCATCTAGTGTATTAAGTTCATGGAGAAATAGAGTAATGCAATAGGAACGATGACATGATGTAGACAAGATCTATTCATGTTGGAATACACCCCATCTTTTTATCCTTAATAGCAATGATACATACGTGTCATTTCCCCTTCTGTCACTGGGATTGAGCACCGTAAGATCGAACCCATCACAAAGCACCTCTTCCTATGGCAAGAAAAATCGATCTAGTCGGCCTAACTAAATCAAAGATTCGAAGAAGAAATACAAGACTATAAGTAATCATGCATATAAGAGATAAAAGAAACTCAAATAAATTTCATGGATAAAACATAGATCTGATCATAAAATCAAAGTTCATCGGATCCCAACAAACACACCACAAAAAGAGTTACATCAAATAGATCTCCAAGAGACCATTGTATTGAGAATCAAAAGAGAGAGAGAGAGGAAGCCATCTAGCTACTAACTACGGACCCGTAGGTCTACAATGAACTACTCACGCATGATCGGAGAGGCACCAATGAGGATGATGAACCCCTCCGTGATGGTGTCTAGATTGGATCTGTGGTTTCTGGAACTTGCGGCGACTGGAATTGATTTTGATCGTCTCTCCTAGGGTTTCTGGAATATTGGGGTATTTATATAGCAAAGAGGTGGTGTGGGAGGCAGAAGAGGTGGGAACAACAGGCGCGCTCTGGTGGGTACTTCTTTGGCCCAACAGGTGTCTTCTGGTCACTATGTCTTTGGCAAAAAATAGCAACTGACACTGGGCACTATGTCAATAGGTTAGTCCCAGAAAATGATATAAAGTTTCTATAAAATGATTGTAAAACATCCAAGAGTGATAATATAACAGCATGGAACAATAAAAAAATTATAGATATGTTGGAGACGTATCAGCATCCCCAAGCTTAATTCATGCTCGTCCTTGAGTAGGTAAATGGTAAAAACAGAATTTTCAATGTGGAATGCTGCCTAACATGTTCGTCACATATTATTTTCTTTGTAGCGTGGACATTTGGACTTTTTATATGATTCAAAGCAATAGTCTAGTTTTGACATGAAGATTTCAATACGCAAGCTTATCAACAAGCAACCATGCCATTCAAAATATCAACACTAAAGCAAGTTATCCCTAGCCCATTATGCTCAGTCATTGATCCATTCAGGAAACACAGTCGCATATTAGCTACACCTAATGCTCAAGTACGATCATAGTGCCCCTTAGTTGGTGCTTTATAAGAGAAGATGGAGACTCAAAATAAAAATTGCATAAATTAAATAGGAAGGCCCTTCACAGAGGGAAGTAGGGATTTTTAGAGGTGCCAGAGCTCAAAGTGAAAAAAGATAGATAAAAACATTTTTGGTGGCATGCCTTTCCTATCAACGAAAGCGATCGAGTAGTTCCCTGTTCCCAGAACACCGATAGTAGCCCCCGGGCCCAAGGCACGCTGGGGCTTGGCTTCGAGGTGAAGCCAAAGGGTCAAGCACGGAGCACCGCAGGCCCCAAAAGCTTGTGGCCTCGGTTGACGTGTGGCGGTTGATTGGATGTGGGCGTCTCCACTTCCCCATGCTGCCTTTGAATCCACCTGGCTACGTGGCCCCCGCAACCTACACGGTTATTCTCCCATTGCCCCATGCCTTGCCTCCCCAGTCCCTCTGCTTCCTCGAGACTCCGCTTCTCCTCTCCAATCTCTCCCGCGCTCCGCCTGCTTCATCGCCATGGCGCCAAAACAATCAGACAATGGGAAGAAGCCTCTATCTTTGCCGAGTGGTCCGTCCTTCGAGCCTGCGCTTGGCCGACCTCTGGTGCTCAACGACGAGGCCATGGACAAGGTCTGCCCCATGCTTGCTTCCAGTTTCATCGAGTGGGGAGATACGGTGGCTTGGCCCACGTCTCGCGCTCGCATTGCCCGGGCAGCCATTGAAGTCCACATCTTCATAGATGCCATCTGGGCTAGCCTGATTCCCCCCTTCTCTGCCTTCTTCAACGCGGTGCTCGAGCATTATCAGATCCACATGCTGCATCTCGACCCCCAATCTGTGAATCTTCTCGCCGTCTTCGCCTTCGTGTGCGAAGCCATGGTGGGCATCGCTCCTTTGGTGGCCCTCTTCCGCCATTTCTTCTCATTGCATATGACTAATCCTTGGCAAGGCTCAGGGTGCGTGAGCTTCCAGGCCGTGGCCGTGATAGCGGGTGAGGGGATCGACTTCGAGCTTCCTCCCTCCACGAGCGAGTTCTGGACACGGTGGGTGTTTGTCGACGCAGGTGTGCTCATCCCTCTGCTTCATGCTCTGCCAGGGCCTACTATTCCCAACTCCGTTTAGGGACACCAGAGGCTTGCGAGCCCCCATCTCGTTCCCGTCTGGCTCAGGCTGAGGAGGCTAAAAGTCCGTGGCGTGACTGTGCCTATGGTGGTGAAGGACTTCGTCAAGCGCCAAATCGCTCTGCTTCAGTGCCATTCCCGCCTAATGTGGGCCTTGCTCAGCAGCCAGGACCATATGAGGTTTCAGGAGGAGGGGCTTCCTCTTAGGACGCGGCAAACGGTTCTTGCAGTCCTGACGGGTGCCCCTCTGCCGGACGACGTGCCCAGGAAGAGCTGTCTGCTGTACCGCTGCGAGAACAACGCCGAATTTGCCGAGAACATGCCCTCCTTCGATGAGTGGGGGCTACGCCCGATCGGCCTGGTGGGGCCCCGCGAGATCCCCGTCAATGTGGTTCCCTTCCTCGCCGCCGGTGCCGAGTTCGCCCCGAGTGAGGGTGCAGGAGGGCAAGCAACGACGGAGGCCGACGACCCGAGTGCTGAGGAGCACATGCCGCGTGGTGACCCCGGGGCGTCGTCCTCGGGAGCTCTTGATCCCTCCCCTGGGGTGTCGGTTACTGAGGCGGCGCAGCATGTGGTTCCCGAGGTCAAAGCCCCGGAAGCCTCAGGAGGTCGCGGTGAGTCGGCGCCCGACTATTCACCGCAGCCGGGCACCCCTAAAGTTGTCCCTCCAAGCTCTTCCCCGGCCTTGCTCCATGCCGGCCGTCATGTCCAGTGCTTTGGCCGGCTTTGCGTGGACTTCGAGGAGCTCCGCAAGAGGAAGGGATCCCCTAGCGGCAACAGTATCTTCGGGCCGTTGAAGCAACGAAAGTATATCACCATCGATCAGTAAGTACCTTATCTCGGTGATCTTTCGTGTGTCGCCTTCCTTTCCTGATGATTATCCCCTCAGGACCCCTTCTGCCAAGGCCGGGAAGTCCCGTGAGAAGCAGTTCCCTCTCATCCCGTTGCGCCCGCCAAGCTCCAGCGCCGCAGGCTCGGGCGCAGCCCATGGCGTGGGGTCAGCCGCGGGAGTTGATCCGTCACCAGGGCGCCCCGAGCTTGTGCCTTCGTCGTCCTTCCCTCATGGCCTTGCTCGGAGCGTGGCGGGCGTGCCACGAGCTCCTCCTCTAGTCTTGGACAGCAGCCGGTTGGCTTCGATCTTCAGCTCCTCCTCAAGTAGTGGGCCCCGCCTAGCCGGGGCCCCTCGTGAGGTCGAGTTGGAGCCTGGAGCGGCACCAGCCCACAGCCCCCTACCAAGAGAGCGCACGCTGCTCCGCGTTCCTCCTGCAACCCCCGTGGCGGAGGACGAGATGGGTCGTGCGTTGGAGCTCGAGCACGGGTGGAGCGTTGTTTGTCACGAGCTCTTCCAAGAGGCGATGCGCGCGATGAGCCGACTTGGTGAAGAGCTTGCGGGTGTCGACGCGCACCTCGAGGCCGAGGGTCTGTGACTGGTGGAGGAGTGGCACAGGCTGAAAGTGTCCATCAACCTTGGGCGCCACCAGCGCGAGCTGGAAAACACGAAGGCTGAGGCTTCTCTTGGGACCTCCCATGAGGCCTGCTCCCGAGCTCTGGAGGAGGCTCGTGAAGCTGACCGCCGTTGTCAGGCTACAGAGAAGCGCGTGTGGGAGCTCCACGCCTGGGGCGCATCCCTCGAGCAGCAGGTGGAGGCGAGTAAAGCCACTCTCGCGTCGCTGAGGGGGACGCATGCCGAGGAAGATGAGGTCTGGAAGCACGAGGAGGCATTGGCTCTAGAAGCTGTGGAGTGTCGCCTCGAGCTTGAGCAACTGGAGACGAGGGAGCGTCAAGTTGCCCAAGCGGAAGATGCCGTCGGGGCTCGCGAGGCCAAGATCCAGGAGGAAGTCGACCGCCGGGTGGCCGAGATTCACACGGATCTTGATGGTCGGCATGCCCTGAAGCTGAGGCTTGCGGGAACCGAGGTAGCGGACATGACCGCTACTCTCAGACCCAGGTTAGACGAGGCGGAGGGGCGTGAGGAGGCCACAGCCGCCGCCCTGATCTCAGCGCAGGCGGACTTGGCCTCCACCCGCGTCGAGCTGCTTTCTCTTCAGAGACGGGTTGATGACGCCGAGGTCGTCACGCGGCAAAACAGGGAGGAAGTTATTTAATGGCGGACGCTGGAGCGCGAGCACGCCCCCATGCTTCAGGGCCTTCGGAGCAGGGCTAATAGCGCCCTTGGCTTCATCTGCGACGAGAATGCACTGCTCCCCCACTCGAATGACTACGCCAGTCACCTGACCTTCTTCACCAACATGGTGACGCGCCTTGAAGCCTGATCTAACAGGTCTCGCCAGCTTGTGTAAGAGAGAAGTCGCAGTCTTCTTTGGCGCGCGTTCTCCCGCATCTTCAGCCACCTCCGGAACATCGATCTCAACTTTGATTTCGGCGCCGCTATTGCTCCCGTGCCGGAAGCCATCTGGGGCGACTTGGCGCGATGGGTTGAAGACCACGTGGATGCGCTGGTCAGGGCCTTCGCCTCTAATGATGGCGGGGTTGTGATTGCGGCGGACAAAGGCGACGTGGCCGATGACGAAGACGTCGGCGCCGACGAAGGTGGAGGCAACGCAAACGACGGTGACAGCGATGCTAGTGGCGCGTCTGAAGACGACATGGGGGACACGGCGAGCGACATATCCAACTGATTCCTGGTCCCTTTACTGCTTCACCCTGTATGCAAGAAACTCAGGCGTGGCCCCTAAAGATTGTGAGAGCATTTTGGGAGGGGGATCCCCTCATGTAAGCAAATCATGATTTCTACTCCTTTATGCCGAGCCGATAGTGTGTTTTGGTCAGCCATGAGTCCGACGATAAGTTTTGCCACAGTGTCTTACCTTAGCTGGAGCGGGTCCTGAATCGTGTCGTAAGGTCGAGAGTCACCACGGGGCTCCTGAAGGGTCCGCTGACCCGCCCGAGAGGGCCTCGCGAGGTTCCTGCGCTGATCAGCGCGCGTGGCGCACGTGTTGTGCTCAGCCCCGCTCGCGAGGGGCCCGCAAGGGGGAGGCGGCGAGCGTGATCTCCAAAATAAGGCAAGAACCAGATGGCAAGAAATCCGTTGAACGAGAAAGTACACCCCCCGCATGCATCAACAAAAGCTCGATTTCAACTTAAATCCAAATCCAAAAAGCAAGGCTACAGAAGAAGAGATCCAAAGCAAATGGCTGCATCCGGCACCTAGTCTAGTCTTCCGGTCTTCGAGTCTTCTCACCAGCGTGGAGCTAAGTGCTGCCACTAGGCGTGGGAGGGAGCTCCAGGGCCTGAGGCCAGCACCCCTGAGAATCCGGGGCGTGTACAGCCCCACTCATTATTACGTGAGAGTGTCACGGGCGGCGAGCTTCACAGGCACTGGGACTTCTTCACAGGAACTGGCCTTGCTTCATATCGCCAGACGAGGGCCCCGCCTTGCGCCACCCCTGCCACCGCTGGGACGACCGGAAACCGGGACGGCCCAACGAGTGCAGAGGGGATGCCAGTGGCGCCCTTAGCGACCACGGGTTCTTTTCCGAGGGAAAGGTCGTGGTCGCCACCCCGGCAGAGGGCCTACCTCCGAGCCTTGCCTTGCTCCGCATGACTCGGGGAGGGGCCTTGCTCCTGGCCCCTTCCATGCAGCCCCCAGTGGGTCTCTCCTGTCGGGCCGGAACCACCATTCGGTGCCAGGGCTTGGTTCATCTGTGACTCGTGGTTAGCGTAAGCTTGCTCCTGAGGGATTGGTGGTACCATATATCTGTTGTCGACGGTGCGGTTGGCGGGGCTCTCCGGCAGCTCCTGGAAGGCTTCAGCTCCCAATGCTTCCTCCTCCCAACCTGGCCCGAGAAACGAGCCATGGTCGTCCTCCGACGTGTACTCCTGATCCATCATGCGGGGCACATAGGCTTTTGGGGCTGTTACCCCGAACACCTCGCTATAGTGCCCCACACTCCACGTCGTCCGACCCAGCGCAGCTTCCTGAGGATGATAACGCGACGCCCCGCTGGGGCCATGGGGGGCAACGCTCGTGCCCTGCCCACCAGAGGCGGCGCGAGGGAAACGGGGCCCACGCCGCCGCCGACCGTCCTGGGGCCGGGAACACCTCCAGGCGCGCCCGAGGGCGCGCGGTTGCAGCGTGGCCCGTTGTGAGGTCCAGTGGCGGCTCGGGAAGGAAGCAGATAGTAGAAAGGTGGCGCTCTTGATGCCGCCGCATCCAGCAGCTCGGCGACACGTTCCAGTAGTGCGTCGCTTCCGCTCTCCATTAGCCGGCACTGCAGCAACTCCCACGCCACCGTGAGCGCGGCCCGCATGTTCGCTTGCTCCCGCCGAGTGTGTGGTGCCGTTGCTGCGGCATGGCTTGCGGCCCTTGCAGCGGCTCGTGTTTGCCGTTGAGTGAGGGTGGATGATGCCTGGCCGCGCCGCCCGCGCCCTGCAGTGTTAGGCGGCGCCCGCGTCACCTAGGGCATGGGGTCAAGATCTTCATGGGCTGGTGTCGCCGCCCGGGCTGGCCAAGCTGCCCAGCGGTCGGAGTCAGCCCTTGGGTCGCCGGACATCGGGGTTGCGGAGCATCGGCGGGTCGATTGGCGAGGAAGAGACTCCGGCGACCCCTACCTGGCGCCGCCAAATGTCAGATCTAGGGTTCCGGCAGACCCTTAAGGTTCGAACACTGGGGTGCGTGCAAAGTTCTTTCCCTCCTACCGATCTACGCCATAGCTCGCTAAGCTCTCGCGGACGAACTCGACGCACTCGCAACACAAAGACACAAGATTTATACTGGTCCGGGCCACTGTTGTGGTATAATACCCTACTCCAGTGTGGTGGTGGATTGCCTCTTGGGCTGATGATGAATAGTACAAGGGGAAGAACAACCTCTTTGGTTGAGGTGTTCTTGTGTTCGGTGTGGCTAAGGGTTGGCTCTTGATCCGGTCTCCCGGTCTCTTTGTGGTGGCTAGTTCTATTTATAGAGGCCCTGGTCCTCTTCCCAAATATTGAGCGGGAAGGGAGCCAACAATGGCGGCCAATTTGAAAGGGGACAGCTAGTACGAGCTATCCTGACAAAAGATGGTCTTCGCCTGCCAAAGGTTCTGGTTGCACCAATATGGAAACATTTGCTTGATGCCTCAGTACTCCGCGCGTGTGCTTGCCCCATTAGCACAAAAGAGGAAGCAAGGACACTACGCACGCTGGCGCCCGCCTGGTGTCGATCGTCACAGCTCACGTCACGAGAGCCTCGCGAGGTTCGCCCCGCCTTGATATCTCCGCTCCTCGCGAGGCAGCCTAGTGAGGCCGCTCCTGAGGAGGTCTTGCATCGTCCGCCTCATGAGGGTCTTGGTTCCTTGTCGATGAAGATGGGCCGTACAGGCCGGCCAACACAGCCACGCCATGGGTCGTAGGCAGGCAAGTCTGGGGACCCCTGTTCCCAGAACGCTGACGATGTCAATAGGTTAGTCCCAAAAAATGATATAAAGTTGCTATAAAATGATTGAAAAACAACCAAGAATGATAATATAACAGCATGGAACAATAAAAAATTATAGTAACGTTGGAGACGTATCAAGATCGAACTAAGATAGATAATGACGGTAAAAGGTGATGGTGATACGATGTCGGGGCACCTCCCCCAAGCTTGGAAAATGCCAAGGGTGGTGCCCATACTGTGTGCTCAAGTATCTTTCTTTGGTGATGGTGGTGATGAAGTGGTGGGCTTATTCTCCATCCTCCAAGTGTCTAACTCATGCCTCTTCCTGATGATCTCATGGAGAATGCGGTTCTATTCCTCAAGGGCAATAACTTCTTGGATGAGTGCCATGTTTTGACTGCAAATTGCTTCAACTACTTTAGTGCATGAATATCGGATAAAGTAAGTTTAGGAAAAGAGAGTAAAAAGAATCTCCCTCTTCCTCGGCTTCAAGGCGGAACACTGATTTATCCCCTTCTCTTCCATCGATCTTGCTGGTGGTGGCCTCCTTAGTTTCTTCTTGTTCGACGTCATCCTCCTCATCGAACGACCACTCATAATAGATGTCGCTAAAGGGGCATTTGTCTGGAGAGGGCTGGATGATCCGGTGCTTGGTGTGGAGCCATCGAAAACTTGGAGATCTAGATCTGTCAGAAAAATAGCCTGAAACAAGAACAGAGAAGAAACTTGCGATACGGAGGTCAAAACAGCGAAGAATGCAGAGTCGGGAAGGTTCGCGCAGGAGTCACGAGCTCACATGGCGCGCCCCAGGGGGCGCCACCTAGGCTCGTGGCTCCCTCATGCACTTTCGTGGTTGTTTGTTATTTTCCTAAAAAAAATATTCTGAAACAAAAAGAAGTACTTTTATGGAATTTTTGGAGTCGATTTACTTACCTTTTCACATACAAATATATTCCAAAACAAACAAAAAGTACGTTCTCAGAATTCTAAAGCGTTCCGGAAAGTCTCCCTTAGGTGTTCTTTCGGTGTGATTGTTTCGAATAATGTTGGTTTCCATGTTAATGGGTGTACATGAAATATAATCTTTAATTCTTTACCCCATTAACCACCATTGGATTTGTGCCCTCGGCATTATTAATCTTGATAGCTCCAGAATGAGAAACTTCCTCGATGATGTATGGTCCTTCTCATTTAGAGAGAAGTTTTCCTGCAAAAAATCTAAAACGAGAGATGTCCAATAGAACTTGGTCACCGACATTAAATTCCCCTTCTTGAATTCTTTTATCATGCCAGCTTTTAACTTCTTCTTTGGATAACTTTTCATTTTCATAAGCTTATATTCTCCATTCATCCAAGGAGCTGATATCAAATAGCCTCTTTTCACCGACAGGCTTAAAATCTTATTTGAGTTCTTTAATTTCCCAATAAGCTTTATGTTCTAATTCTAGAGGTAAATGACATGCTTTTCCATAGACCATTTTATAAGGAGACATACCCAAAGGATTTTTATAAGTAGTTATGTATCCCCACAATGCATCATCAAGTTTCTTAGACCAATTCTTCCTCGATCGGATAACGGTCTTCTTCAAGATTAGTTTTATTTCCCTATTTCTCAATTCAACTTGACTACTAGACCGGGGATGATAAGGTGATGCAATTCTATGGTTGACATCATATTTAGCTAGAATTTTACAGAATGCACCATGAATAAAATGTGAACCACCATCAGCCATTAAATATCTAGGGACTCCAAACCTTGGAAATGTAACTTCCTTAAGAATTTTAATAGAGGTGTTGTGATGAGCACTGCTAGTTGGAATAGTTTCTACCCTCTTAGTAACATAGTCAACAACAACCAGAACATGAGTGTATCCATTAGAGGAAGGAAAAGGTCCCATATAATTAAAACCCCAAACATCAAATATTTCAATAACAAGTGAATAATTCATAGGCATTTCTTGACGTTTACCAATATTACCAATTCTCTGACATTCATCACAAGAAAGGACAAACTTAGGTGCATCTTTGAATGGAGTGGGCTAATAAAAACCAGATTGCAATACCTTATGTGTAGTTCTATCTTCAGCATGGTGCCCTCCGTATGCCTCGGAATGGAACTTCCTTAGGATTTGTCCCTGCTCATACTCAGGTACACAATGTCTAATGACACCATCCACTCCTTTATATAAGTGTGGGTCATCCCAAAAGTAATGTTTTAAATCAAAGAAGAACTTTTTCTTTTGTTGGTATGTATAACCAGGTGGTATATATATATTTAGAAACAATGAAATTACCATAATCTGCATACCAAGGGTTATTGTGAGAAGTAGAAGCATTTACAACAGCTAATTGCTCATCAGGAAAACTATCATCAATGGGAAGATCCTTTTCCATCCTAGACAAATTATATGCTACATGATTTTTAGCTCCTTTTGTATCAACAATATGCAAATCAAACTCTTGCTAAAAAACCACCTAATTAATCTAGGTTTAGCATCTTTCTTCTCCATAAGATATTTAATAGCAACATGATCAGTGTGAATAGTAATATTGAAATCAACAATATAAGGCTTGAATATATCACATGCAAACACGGCTGCTAAAAATTCTTTCTCAGTAGTAGCATAATTTCTTTGGGCACTATCCAAGGTCTTACTAGCATAATGAATAACTTAATTTTCTTATCAACTCTTTGACGTAAAACAACACCAATAGCATAATCACTAGCATCACACATAATTTCAAAGGGTAAGTTCCAATCAGGTGGTTGAACAATAGGTGCAGTTATCAAAGCTTTCTTAAGTACTTCAAAGGCTTCTACGCAATCATCATTAAGAACGAATGTAACATCTTTTTGTGGGAGATTAGTAAGAGGCCTAGAGATTTTAAGAAAGTCTTTAATGAACCTTCTATAAAAACCAACATGACCAAGGAAACTTCTTGTACCTCTAATATCTTTAGGGCATGGCATTTTCTCAATTGCGTCAACTTTAGCTTTATCTACTTCAATACCTCTTTCAGAAATTTTATGACCAAGGACTATACCTTCATTCACCATAAAGTGGCACTTTTCCCAATTCAAGATGAGATTGGTCTCTTCACATCTCTGCAAAACTCGGTCAAGGTTGCTCAAGCAATCATCAAAAGAAGTCCCGTAAACGGAGAAATCACCCATGAATACCTCAACTATTTTCTCATGGAAATCGGAGAATATAGCAGTCATAAATCTTTGAAAATTAGCGGGTGCATTGCATAAACCAAAAGGTATGCGCCTATAAACATAAGTTCCAAAAGGACAAGTAAAAGTAGTTTTCTCTTGATCTTCTTGTGATACGGGTATTTGAGAAAAACCAGAGTAACCATCTAGGAAACATAAATGTGTGTGTTTACAATATTTCTAACATTTGATTAATGAAAAGCAAAGCATAATGATCTTTTCTACCAGCTTTGTTTAATTTTCTAAAATCAATTACCATCATATAACTGGTTACAATTGTTTGTTGGATAAGTTCATTTTTATCATGAGAAACAATAGTAATGCCTGCTTTCTTAGGGACATAGTGAACAAGACGTATCCATCTAGTATCAGCTATAGGATAAATAATACATGCTTCCAGAAGCTTTAATGTTTCAGTTCTTACCACATCCTTCATCTTGGGATTTAAGCGGCGTTGATGATCAACAACTGATTTAGCGCCAGACTCCATACTAACCTTGTGGTGGCATAAAGTGGGACTAATTCCCTTAAGATCATCAAGAGTATATCCAATTGCAGCACAATGCCTCCTTAAAGTTTTAACTAATATTTTCTCTTCGTGCTTGAAAAGGTTAGCATCGATGATAATAATAGGATATATTTTCTTTGTGTCGAGATAAGCATACTTCAATGTATCAGGAAGTTTCTTTAATCGAAACACATGATCACTCCTAGGTGGGAGAGGATCTTCCAAAGTTTCAACAAGCAAAACATGCTTAAGTATAGGTTCTTGATAAAGAATATCTTATCTATTTCATTTCTTTCATTCACGTGCATATCATTTTCATGGTCAAGCAAATATTATTCCAATGGAGAGGTACAACAATGGAAACAAGACCAATGAGTTCACCTTTACTAGGCAATTATTTATCATGAGATTTCTTACTAAACTTGGAGAAGTTGAATTCATGAGATACATCACCAAACTTAACTCTAACCTTTTCTTTAACATAATCAATTTCAGCATTAACAGTACTAAGAAAGGGTTTATCGAATATAGTGGGACATAAGTTATCTTGTTGTGATTCAAGTACTAAGAAATCAGTAGGGTATTTAATCTTACCACACGAAACTTCAACGTCTCTAACAATACCAAGTGGAGAAATAGTATCTTCATTTGCAAGCTTAATAGTAACATCAATATCTTCTATCTCAACAGGAGCAATGTCATTCATAACTTCTTGATATAAAGAGAGCAGAATAGCACTTATACTAGCACCCATATGACATAAACCATGATAGCAATGATCTCCAATCTTAACAGAAACAACATGCATGCCAACAACAAGCTTGTTCTTATCTAACATATCTTGTTCATTTCTGACAGGTTTAGCCATTCTAGCAGCTTTAGAACAAAACTAAATAACATATCAATATTATCAACCAATAGGTCTTTAGTCATTGCAACATTAGGTTCCACTCTAATTTGTTTAGAGGGTTTAGTTGTTCTAATATTAATCTTATGAACCATAGTTGTAGCCTTAGCATGTTTCTTAATCCTAACAGGGAAAGGAGGTTTCTCAATGTAAGCGGTAGGAACAACTGGATTAGCAGTATAAGAAATATATTCAGTTTTAGCTATAGCAGGTTCCTCGTGAATTTCTTTAATAGGTGGGTGAAATTTAAAATACTTCTCCTTAGGGAGATCTGCCAGATTTCAGGTTCCGGCAAAACCCTTGAGGTTTGAACTCTGGGGTGCGCACGAAGATCTCTCCTCCCCCTAGCTCATGCTCTCACCACAATTTCAAAGCTCAACACGTCGAACTCGTAGAACAAAGGACACAGGGTTTATACTGGTTCGGGCCACCATTGTGGTGTAATACCCTACTCCAGTGTGGTGTGGTGGATTGCCTCTTGGGCTGAGGATGAACAAGTACAAGGGAAGAACAGCCTCCTGAGGAGAGGCGTCCTTGAGCTCGGAGAGCTTGTGTGGTTGGGGATGGTCTGAATGGTCTCTCTCCAGCTACTATGGTGGCTAGTCCTATTTATAGAGGCCCTGGTCCTCTTCATAAATGTTGGCAGGAAGGGATCCAACAACGGCCAAATTCAAAGGGAGACAACTAGTACAAGTTATCCTGACAAAAGGTGGTCTTCGCCTGCCAAAGGTTCTTGTGGTGACGCCGTCCTAGGCTCCACGGTGACCTCCATCCTGCCGTCCTTCTAGTCTTGGTCTTGTTGCACCAATATGGAAACCTTTGCCTGATGCCTCGGGACTCCTTGCCTGTGCTTGCCTCTTTAGCACCAAAGAGGAAATAGGGACACTACGCGCGCTGGCGCCCGCCTGGCCTTGGTCGTCATGGCTTGCGTCATAGGGACCTCGTGAGGTTCCCTTCACCTTGATCTCTCCGCCCCTTGCGAGCCAGCCTAGTGAGGCCGCCCCTGAGGAGGTCTTGTGTCGTCCGCCTCGCGAGGCTTGGCCCCTCACAAGGGTCTTGAGTGTTCTCTGACGAGGATGGGCCGTATAGGGCCGCTGGTGGAGCCACGCCGTGGGCCCCAGGCAGGCAAGTCTAGGGACCCCCGTTCCCAGGACGCCGACAGTAGCCCCCGGGCCCAAGGCGTGCTCGGACTTGGCTTCGAGGCGAAGCCAAGGGGCAAGTGCGGAGCCCCGCGGGCCCCAACATCCCGCGGCCTCGGTTGACACGTGGCGATTGATGGGACGTGGGCGTCTCCGCTTCTCCACACTGCCTCGTCAACTGCCCGATTGACAAAAGGCTGGCGCACGCTGCATTTGCCTTCATTGCTTTGCATCGCCTTGCTAGATCCCGTTTCTTGCTCCTTGCTTCCAGAGACTCCAGATCCAGCCGGATCCTTCTTCAAGCCTACCATCAATGGCACCCAAGAAAGCTCGGGCCGCTGCCTCATTGTCTTGGTACGAGCCGGCGCTCGATGCGCCGAGCATTTCGGAGAAGAACCTTGTCGTCGTCCTCCTGATGACAGTGAAGGGTGATGAGAAGAGGAAGACTGTGCTCCGGGCTGGCTCCGCCGAGCCAGAGGCCTCACGCAGCACCTTCTACCCCTTCTTTATGAGCAGCATCATCCTCGGGCTGGTTCCCCCCTTCTCTGACTTCTTCTAATCCGTCCTTAGACACTTACAAGATCCATGCTCTCCATCTTCATCCCAACTCCATCCTGCTCCTGTTGATCTTCGCCTTCTACTGCGAGGCGTATGTTGGAGTGATGTCGTCCGTGGCACTGTTGCGCCACTTCTTCTTCCTCCAGATCAAGGAGGGCCACTGCTCTGGGTGTGTTGGCTTCGTCATGGCCAACAATACCAATGCCATCTCGAAGGCCGGGAAGAAGGCCGAGGTCTTCAGGAGCAAGTGGTTCTTGATGGACACCAAGTGCTCCAACCCCCGGCTGGTGCTGCCGATGGAGATGCCTGTGTCCCAAGAGGGGTGGCTTCGTGTGAAGCTCAACGATTCCCGGCGGTGCAGGTGTTGGAGAGGATGACCGCTGACCTAAGGCCTGGTGACTCAAGGGCGGCGAAGCTGATGGGGGCCATGATCGTCAAAGAATTCATGAAGCAGTGTGTGGATCCCCTTCAGGCGCGCCCACGCCCCTTGTGGAAGCTTGGAGACGAAGGGGATGACCTCCGCCTGCGCCCGGAGGCCCTTTCTAAAGAGGAGATGCGCTCAGTCCTCCGCTCTTGGTTGGGAACGACCAAGGGTACCCACCGGACTCCTTTGTTCCCTTGTTCCGCCGCTTGAATGGGGTGGAGGCTGCCGCCGCCATGCCCGTCTTCGACGGGCGTGGGCTTGTGCCGCCTGCGCCCTCGAATGTCCCGTTGACGACGACCCCGGTGGACGTTTCTTCTGACGAGTCTCGGGAGGAGGAAGGCGAGGAAGAGGAGGAGGAGGAAGAGCGCGACTTGGAGGCGACCCGTGAAGGGGCGGGGGAGACCTCCCCTTTGCGCAAGGCCGACATCCTCCGCACCCTTCCTGATGACGACGACGAGGTGGATGTCCCCCTAGAAAGGGGGATCTGCGTGCAGCAGGGGGTTCCACGAGGTCCAAGGTCAGTTCCCGGAGGAGGTCACCGACCGAGGTTCCGACGAGGGGAGGGTCGGCGCTGATCTCCCAAGATGACGCCCCCGTTCTGACGTTGCCTGGAGCTGCTTCCGGCCTATCTGCTGCCCCCTCTTCAGCGCATGGAGGCTGCGCGCCCACGCCTCAGGCTGCGAGGCTCTCAAGTTTCAAGCTTAGGAAGCGGAGAGACTACGCAGCAGTGGACCAGTAAGTATTCTCGTCCTGCCTTGTTCTTGCTTCTGCTGCTGATTCTTGGTGCTTCTCCACTGCACGATCAGGCCAACGCCCGTGGCGAAGAAGAGGAAGGAGGAAGCGGTGGTACTTCTCGGGACCAAATCGCCTGCGATGGCTGCACCCACCTCCATGGGGAAGGGCAACGACGGCGCTCACGCTTCCCCGGCCCGATCGTCCTCGTGAGACTTGGGGGAGCATCCTTTGGAGGAGGCAGCCCCCGTAGCCCCGCTGGCTTCGGAGGTGCCGACGTCCGGCTCGGTTGCTGGGGTCCCCAAAGCTCAGGAACTCCCAGCCCCCAGGCCGTTGTGACGATGTTGTCTCCTCCTTCTTCCGCCGCACTACCGACCCCGGATCCTTCCGCCTCCCCTGATGTCCTAGAGCACGCTCTCTCTGCGCTGACCCTGTTGCGAGAGGATCTTCAAGGCACCGACTTTCACCGGGTGGCCGAGCGCCTGGAGCTGATCTCTGGCTGGCTTCACTCTAATGTGTTTGTTCGTGTGGCGCTGAGCCAGGCTGCGGTGGCCTCCGAGAAGGACAAGTAGGCCATTGCCCAAGCCATGGCTGCTCGTGAGGTGGCGCTGAAGGACGCCGGGGCCGCCCAGGATTGTTGTCGGTCGCTGGAGGCCGAGATAGAGATCGTGCGCAACGAGCGTGCGACCGAAGCTCGAGACCGCAAGGCGGAGGAGGAGAAGATGAAGGCCCAAGAGGACGCCGTCAGGCGTCATGACGCCGAGCTGGAGCAGCTAGCGAAGGCGCAGGCCGTGGAGCGTAGCTGGCTGGGGAAGCTGGAGCAGAAGATGAAGGCGGAGAAGGTCGAGCTGGAAGTCAAGGCAAAGGCCCTGGCTGAGGACCGCGTGGCCTTCAAGTCCCTTGAGGAGAGGTCCCACGTGGCGGTGCGGGCACTCTATGAGAAGGGCTTGGAGGAGCCACTGGCGACAGCCGATGAGGGCCCCACCCAGCTGCTTCCTCATCTGGTCGCAGCGCTTGAGGATGTCGTGGACGGGATCGCCCCCCTGGTTGAGGGGGAAGCCCGCACGCTTTCCTCGGCCGCACTGACCCGCGTCTTCAGCCATCTTCATCTTCGTCATCCTGACGCCAACCTTGACGAGCTGCTGGAGACTATGGATGACGAGCGTTGTGTAGCTGCTGCCGAAGCCGTCAAGGGCCAGGTGGAGGCTTTGTTGAAGAAGTTGCGTGCCTTCGACCCTGCGCCCTCAACTAGTGGTTCTGCTGAACCTGCAACTCCAGCGGGCGGCTTAGGTGAGGGCAACATCACCGTCGAAGGGGCGCCTCTTGCAAGCGGCGGCGGCGTCCAGGGATGACGAGATGGCTCGCTGGCGGCTCCTTTTCCTGCTTTTGCTTCTGCAACACGAACCATGCCTCGTGGAGGTGTTTAAACTTGTGTTTGGTATTCGAGAAACAGTATGTCTTGTAATATTTGTTTGAGTTCCGCGATTTCCTTCCTGTTTGCTTCATGTTCTATGTCGGCAGGGCCCAACCCCGCGCATACCTCAGCCGCCATTGGGTCGTCCGGATCACCAGGACGAGACCAAAGGGTGAGGGGCTACATTTCCAGTTAGGCTCCTGAGTCGCGATGCTCAGGAGTCCCCCTTGACACGCAAACAACTTACAGAAAGGAGATGCAGGAGTAGGCCTAGTGTTCTACGTCGATAGGGCCTGACCCTGCGCATACCTTAGCCGCCGTTGGGTCGTCCGGATCACCAGGACGAGACCAAGGGATGAGGGGCTACATGGCCAGTTAGGCTCCTGAGTCGTGATGCTCAGGAGTCCCCCTCGACGCTCAAACGACCTTCATACCTTTTCCCTCGCCGAGGCTCCGCTCTGGAGGGGCGCGTGACGACCAGGTCCGAGGGACCTGGCAGGGTGGCGTACGCTTGGGCGTGACCCGAGCGCAACCCCCTCCTGCGACTCTCCCGAGGGGAGGTGTTGCGATGAGGCCAGACACTGAGCTCGGAGGCTCCTTGAGGTTGATACGACCATGGGGCCGCCCTCAGTTGTTTATCACCAGCGTGGAGCATAGCGCTTCCGCACTTGCACAGGCATAACTGCTCCTCCGCCGTGTCGACTGCCAGCGCGGAGCATGGTGCTTCCACTGGTGCGTGGGTGAGGACTTCCTCTGAGTGGAGCCCCTAGGGCATGTATAGCCCCGCCCTGCCACGTGCCTTGAACGGCAGGGCTAGTCGAGGTGTGTCTGGGCACTCATGAGCCAGCGCGGGACTCACGAGGCCCTACCTCAAGGCGGGTTGCTCCTGGTCTTGATTCTTGATAGCTTCAGCGATCCTGCAAGATGGTTAGGCAACCTGTGCCGGACGAATTTCCTGAGGCGGTCACATGAGGAGGCCAGACACCAATGACCCCAGGACGTGACGTAAACGGGGCTGGCCTGCCAGACAGAGCTCAGTCGTTGGATTTATCGACGCTGCAGGGACGGACCCGAGCACAGACGCTGTGCCTAGCTAAGGGAGTCCTGGATTAGGGGGTCTCCGGACAGCCGGACTATATCCTTTGGCCGGACTGTTGGACTATGAAGATACAAGATTGAAGACTTCGTCCCGTGTCCGGATGGGACTCTACTTGGCGTGGAAGGCAAGCTAGGAAATACAGATATGTATATCTCCTCCTTTGTAACCGACCTTGTGTAACCCTAGCCCCCTCCGGTGTCTATATAAACAGGAGGGTTTTAGTCCGTAGGACAACATACAATCATACCATAGGCTAGCTTCTAGGGTTTAGCCTCTACGATCTCGTGGTAGATCTACTCTTGTACTACTCATATTATCAAGAATAATCAAGCCAGACGTAGGGCTTTACCTCCATCAAGAGGGCCCGAACCTGGGTAAAACATCGTGTCCCCTGCCTCCTGTTACCATCCGCCTTAGACGCACAGTTCGGGACCCCCTACCCGAGATCCGCCGGTTTTGACACCGACATTGGTGCTTTCATTGAGAGTTCCTCTGTGTCGTCACCATTAGGCTTGATGACTCCTTTGATCATTGATAGTGATGCGGTCCAGGGTGAGACTTTTCTCCCCGGACAGATCTTTGTATTCGGCGGCTTCGCACTGCGGGCCAACTCGCTTGGCCATCTGGAGCAGATCGAGAGTTATGCCCCTGGCCACCAGGTCAGGTTTGAAAGCTTAAACTACACGGCCGACATCCGCGGAGACTTGATCTTCGACGGATTCGAGCCCCTGCCGAGTGCGCCGCACGGTCACGATGAGCATGATTTAGCTCTACCACCGGACAGTGTTCAGGAGACCGCACCGGCGACCGCTCCGACCCTCAATTCGGAGCCAATTGCGCCATCCATGGACGGGTGGATAGACCCCGCCACGGAGGCCATATTCTCAGCGGCGATCGAGCCAAATATCGACCTTACCCTTCACGGGAGCCGTGACGCTGAACTGCCGGATTCTTCCCTGGCTACAGACCCCGAACCGCCTGCGCCCGTGCCTATCGAATCTGACTGGGCGCCGATCATGGAGCTCACCTTCGCGGATATCTTTCAGCACTTGCCCTTCAGCGACATACTAAACTCATTAAGGTCTCTCTCCCTGTCAGGAGAGTCCTGGTCGAACTATGTTCGGCAGGATTGGGATGCGGATGATGAAGAAATTCGCCGCCCACCCACCACCCACTTAGTAGCCACTGTCGACAATTTGACTGACATGCTCGGCTTCGACTCCGAAGACATCGACGGTATGGACGACAATGCGGGAGACGAAGATGAACCACTGCCATAGGGCACTAGACAGCCACCTCATCATATGATATATACATGGTGGACACACCCAAAGAAGGCAATGGCGACGAGACAGCGGAGGATGACCCCTCCAAGAAGCAACCCAAGCGCCGACGTCAGTGGCGCTGCTCTATGTCTCGCCAAAGCAAAAGCGGTGACACCGGCACAAGAGATAATAGCACTCCGGACAGTGCCGAAGACGACAACAATCCCCTCCAGCAAGATTTAGAGCAGGAGGATGGAGAAGCCAACCCTCCCGAGAGAGCGGCATATGGAGAAGCGGAGGATGATAATTACATGCCTCCCTCCGAAGACGAGGCAAGCCTCGACGATGACGAATTTGTCGTTCCTGAGGATCCCGTCGAGCAAGAGCGCTTTAAGCGCCGGCTTATAGCCACGGCAAATAGCCTTAAGAAAAAGCAGTAGCTTCAAGCTGATCAAGATTTGCGAGCTGACAGATGGACTGATGTCCTTGCGGCCGAGGAATATGAACTCGAACGCCCCTCCAAGAGTTACCCAAAGCGCAGGTTGCTACCCCGACTGGAGGAGGAAGCATTAAAACCTACATCTCCGGCGTATGACGCGGCTGATCGGCCACCTCGTGGCCGTGACAGAGAGGCATTTCAGCCAAAAGCTCAACCCGCACCCCGACGCCACTCAAATAAAAATGTCAAGGCACGGGGAAACACGCTAGACCTGAGAGACGTATTGGATAACAAAGCAAAACACGCAAGATCGATCTACGGATCACGAGGGCGCGCCACCACGCGAGATGATAACCGCCACGCCGGATACAGTAAAAGTAAATCCGGCCGGGCCGAACACGGCAGACAAGACTCATTTGAGCTGCGTTGCGACATAGCCGAGTACAGAGGCGTCGCACACCCTATGCTTCACAGACAAAGTAATGGATCATCAAATCCCAGAGCGTTTCAAACCCGTAAATATAGAATCATATGACGGCACAACAGATCCTGCGGTATGGATCGAGGACTTCCTCCTGTACATCCACATGGCCCGCGGTGACGATCTGCACGCCATCAAATACCTCCCACTTAAACTCAAAGGACCAGCCCGGCATTGGCTCAACAGCCTGCCAGCAGAATCCATTGGCTGTTGGGAAGATCTGGAAGCCGCACTTCTCGACAACTTCCAGGGAACTTATGTGCGACCACCAGATGCCGATGACTTGAGCCACATAATTCAGCAGCCAGAGGAATCAGCTAGGCAATTCTGGACACGGTTCCTGACAAAGAAAAATCAAATCATTGACTGTCCGGATGCAGAGGCCCTATCAGCTTTTAAGCACAACATCCGCAACGAGTGGCTCGCCCGGCACCTTGGCCAGGAAAAGCTGAAATCCATGGCAGCCCTCACAACACTCATGATACCAAGGATAGCAATGGAAGGTCACGTCGCAACAAACATAAGCGCCGCGTCAATAGCGACAATACAGAGGATACGGCGGTTAGTGCCGGATTCAGAGGCTCTAAACCTGGCCAGCGGAAAAAGCCATTCAAAAGAAGCACTCCGGGCCCGTCCAGTTTGGACCGTATACTCGATCGCTCGTGCCAAATACATGGCAGCCCCGACAAGCCAGCCAACCACACCAACAGGGAATGTTGGGTGTTCAAGCAGGCCGGCAAGTTAAGCGCCAAAGACAAAGATAAGGGGCTACATAGTGATGAAGAGGAGGAGCTCCGGAAGCCGAACACTGGAGGGCAGAAGAGGTTCCCCCCAAAAGTGCGGACGGTGAACATGATATACGCAACCCGCATCCCCAAGAGGGAGCGGAAGCGTGCGTTAAGGTATGTATATGCGTTGGAGCCAGTCGCCCCAAAGTTCAACCCATGGTCCTCCTGTCCGATCACCTTCAATCGCAGGGACCATCCCACTAGTATTCGTCATGGCGGATTCGTCGCACTGGTCCTAGACCCAATCATCGACGGATTTCACCTCACTCAAGTCCTCATGGACGGTGGCAGCAGCCTGAACCTGCTTTATCAGGACACAGTGCGCAAAATGGGCATAGATCCCTCAAAGATCAAACCCACAAAAACGACCTTCAAAGGCGTCATACCAGGTGTAGAGGCCCATTGCACAGGCTTAGTCACACTGGAAGTGGTCTTCGGATCCTCGGATAACTTTCGAAGCGAGGAGTTAATCTTCGATATAGTCCCGTTCTGCAGTGGATATCATGCACTACTCGGGCGAACCGCATTTGCGAGATTCAATGCGGTACTGCATTATGCATACCTCAAGCTCAAGATGCCAGGACCTTGGGGGGTCATCACAGTCAATGGAAACACAGAGCGCTCTCTCCGCACGGAAGAGCACACTGCGGCCCTCGTAGCAGAAGCGCAAAGCAGCCTCTTAAGGCAATCCACCAGTTCGGCGATTAAGGACCCGGACACCTTCAAGCGCGCCCAGAGTTATCGGCAAAAAGACCGCCTGGCACATTCCAAGCTCGCATAGCAATGCGACCCCCACCCAGTCCCAGCCAAACAGTGAAAACCGTGCCACGCGTACATAATTACGCATTGAAAATACCATGGGCACACGTGGGGAGGGGGGCACGACTACGGCACGCCCCAAGACGCGGCTCAACCGCACTAGGGGTTTCCCGCTTTGTTATTTTTCTCTCTTTCAGGAATTTAATCTCTGGAAACCCTGCCCGGCAGTATGATTGCCGGACACATGATGCAACAACCAAGGAGGCAGAAAGCTACGTCGTACCATGGAACTCCCAGGTGGTCTCTGATAACGAGTGAAATACCTACTTTAAACACCATTCTCAGCTTGCCCTTGGAGGGGACATGTCAAATAGTCCTACTTTTTGCTTATTGCACTACTTGTATCATTTTGCTTCGACGCACCTTTTTGAATAAACAATGCATAGCACTAGACTATTATCGCATTCCCTATTCTTCTTATATGTGTGTGTGTGTGTGTGTGTTCATTAATGACATTCAGCACTCGTACACTCTGGTACGGCCAATACGCCAGGGGCTTAAGCATACCCCATAATACGGCGTGAGAAGTCCGAACACTTTCAACAGTGCGGCACCCCGAACTTATAGCATTATATGCATCAGCTCCGAATCATGTCTTGGGTCAATAGTTGGGTTTGCCCGGCTCCCATGTTTTGGTACCTTACGTTCTGCTATATCAGCTAAGGTAGCACTGGGAGAACTACTGCGATTGTGCCCCGGTTCATCTGGGCTAAGCACCCCCAGTAGAGGAAGCTAAAACTGACTGTCATGATAAGGCGAGAGTTGGTCGCTGTTCGAGAGGTCTCGAGTCCCTAAAGACTTATGCCTCTTAGAGCAAGCAGTCGGCTTTGTCCGGCTTAAGGCGTGTATAGCGCCCCAAATTCGGCCTTCCGAATACTAGGGGCTTCGCCAAAATTTAAAATTGTAGACTTCTATGGCTAAGTGAGAGTGATAAAGCATTATAGTTTGATTGCCTTGTTCGTTGTGCTGAGCGCCTCCCTCGAAGGACCCAACAATAGGAAAAAGAGTGCTCAGATTTATCCCGAACACCCCAGCACTCGTGGCATGGGGGTAGAAGCAGACGACTGGCCATCTCTCAGATTTAATAAACAGCCGCACAGAAGGTAATATTTTAAATTCAAGCAAGCGTTGCATAGCGCATATGAACAAGTTTTCATAATACAGGATCACGCGAGCAAGTTCATTCAAAAATTACATCCTTCGCACACTCGTCCGCCACAAGACGGGCACCCTTCAGGACACCCTCATAATACATCTCGGGGTGGCGATGCTCCTTGCCCTGCGGCGGCCCCTCCTTCACCAGCTTCTCAGCGTCCATCTTGGCCCAGTGCACCTTCGCACGGGCAAAAGCCCGGCGGGCACCTTCGATACAGACAGACCGCTTGATGACTTCCAGCCGTGGGCAGGCATCCACAAGCCGCCTCACCAGGCCGAAGTAGCTATTGGGAAGGGAGTCGCCGGGCCACATCCGGACTATAAAGCCCTTCATGGCCTGTTCGGCCGCCTTGTGCAGCTCGACCAGTTGCTTCAGCTGGTCGCTCATAGGCATCGGGTGTTCGGTCCCAGTATACTGAGACCAAAACAACTTCTCCGTAGAGCTTCCCTCCTCCACCTGGTAATATTTCGCGGCATCCGACACACTGCGGGGCAAATCTGCGAATGCTCCTGGAGAGCTCCGGACTCAGGTAAGTAACAAGTAATTTACATTCACATGCTTGCTTTGCATATTGAATGCCTTACCCGCCGCTATCTTCCTCATCGCCTCAATCTCCTGGAGGGCCTTTTGGGCTTCGGCCTTGGCATTCTTTGTGCTCTCGAAGGCCGCGGCAAGCTCGGACTCTCATGTATTTGAGTCAAGCTCCAAAGCCTCGTGCTTCTTCACGAGAGCCTGGAGCTCTTGCTGCACCTCGCCCACCCATGCCTCTTGCTTTTCCTGCTCGGTGTGCTCTTTGGCCGCTTTGTCTTCGGCCTCGGACAGCGCTTGCTTCAGGCTCGCCACTTCGGTCATGGCCCCTGGAACATTCATGATGATCCTGTCGTTTCGCAACCACATTTTCTTTTATATATAGACAAGGTATTACTTACCTTTGTTCTCGTCGAGCTGCCTCTTGGCAAGGCCGAGCTCTTTCTCGGACCCCTCGAGGTCCTGCTTCAGTGCGGCGACCTCCACAGTCAGTGCGGCAGAGGTCAGGAGCGAAGCCTGCATACGCATACAGACATACTTATATTAGACTCCTGTAGATATTATTTGATCCTCTATTCGGCTTTTCTTTGTGAACACCAAACAGGGCATCAGGGGCTACTGTCTATGCGGTACTATTTTTCCTATATTTTAAATACTTACCTCAAAGCCTGTTAGAAGGCTAGCACAGGCTTCAGTCAGTCCGCTCTTGGCGGACTGAACCTTCTTGATCACCGCACTCATAATAGTGCGGTGCTCTTCATCGATGGAAGTGCCGCGAAGCGCTCCCAGCAGGTTGTCCGGTGCCTCTGGATGGACAAAGGTCACCGGCACGGGCGGTTTGCCCCTTTTGGAAGGGGGCCGCCTGCCCAAGTCCGGAACCACTGGAGGTTCCGGCGCGGTGTTCGGCTGAGAGCCAAACTTGGAGCCCCCGGGAGCCTTGCTCCCTTTTCTCCTGGAGTCCGGAAGGTCGCCTAGAGGCACCTCTAGGACTATCTCCCCCCGGCTCGGTGCCCCTTGAGACAATACCTCGGCATTGTCCGTAGAGCAAGGAGGAAGAAGGCGTGGGTAGAAAAAGGTGAGATCTTATCCCTATATATGGGTGGACTAAAACTATGCAACCCCACTAGCCTGGTAAAACTCAATTATCCCCCAAGCGCCGTGATTGATGGCGCGGTTGGGTTACCCACGTCCGTATTGATGAGAATCCTGCAATAAGGGGAACACGATCTCTGCTTTGACAAGACGTGTCAAGAAACCGCCTCGCGTTATGTGCGGGGCTGGTTATAGAAAAACGGTTCAAATGATTACCAGGCCGTGGCGTGATGTCATGCTGCCAAAACGTGTCAGCAGATTAGATTTGTGGTAATATTATTCTCTCTATGGTGGTATGTGGAACTTATTTTGCAGGGTCGGACACTATCCTTGTATTCAAACTCTTCCGTGGTGTATTCGGAGGAGGAACCCGCCTTGCAATGCCGAAGATGACACTGCGCGCCGGACTCATCATCATTGAAGCCTGGTTCAGGGGCTACTGAGGGAGTCTTGGATTATGGGGTCTCCGGATAGCCGGACTATATCCTTTGGCCGGACTGTTGGACTATGAAGATACAAGATTGAAGACTTCGTCCCGTGTCCGGATGGGACTCTACTTGGCGCCGAAGGCAAGCTAGGCAATACAGATATGTATATCTCCTCCTTTGTAACCGACCTTGTGTAACCCTAGCCCCCTCAGGTGTCTATATAAACCGGAGGGTTTTAGTCCGTAGGACAACATACAATCATACCATAGGATAGCTTCTAGGGTTTAGCCTCTCCAATCTCGGGGTAGATCTACTCTTGTACTACTCATATTATCAAGAATAATCAAGCAGGACGTAGGGTTTTACCTCCATCAAGAGGGCCCGAACCTGGGTAAAACATCATGTCCCCTGCCTCCTATTACCATCCGCCTTAGACGCACAGTTCGGGACCCCCTACCCGAGATCCGCCGGTTTTGACATCAACACTAGCCTACTCATGCGAGGGATTCTAAAGAAAGACAACCGGCGCGTGGCTCCCGTGATAATGAGGGCGGTCACGGGCGGGGTATCAAATAAGCGCATGATAGTCATAGAATATCTTAAGCACAACGACAGGTTAGCTCAGATAGGTTTAAGGACAATACATTCCATCGGGACAGACCCGAGCGGCATGGGGATGATGCAGCCCGAGGGGCGCCCCCAGTAGGGTAAGCTAAAGATGCAAAAGGATACATGCCGCAGGGACAGGCCCATGCGACCTGGGAATAATAGACCCCGAGGGGCGCTCCCAGCTGAATAAACTTAGAAAATGTCACCTGGTTTCGTTCTCGAAGGAGTGTTGGGGTAGCTGAAGGCGCACACTGAAAAAGTCGCTCCTCATGAGCCGCCAAGACCCCGAGCCTCGGGAGGCTCTAGGGGCTCAGGTGGTTCCTTGAGGATCGTCTCCATCTCCACCAGGACCGCGTGATGCCTGGCCTCCTGGCCTGCGAGGATGCTTCGTAGATGCTGCTGGTAGGTGACAGTCGCGTTCGGCAAGCCAAACGGCATGCAAACATAACTGTGAGGTGGGCCCTTGCACCGGCCAGCGTGCGACGGCCAGAAGCACTTCTGAGACGTGGCCCTATTGAGCCCTGGAATGTTGACGCAGACGCGCAGCCCGCCATCCTCACCCGGATGGGGAGCTGCACCGGGTGGACGGCGGTCGCCGTGTATGGTCCTTGATTCTTGAAGCTCCTGAATTGCCTGGGTGATGTACTCCTGGGCACCTGGCACTCCTTGCCTTGTGCCGTCTTGAGGCAAACGTGTCGCAAAGCACGCCTCCATGTCGTGTCCGAGCGCCTCCCTCATGATGTTGGCCAGGTCTGAGGCCCTCTAGAAGAGAGCCCCCGAGCCCTGCCCGAGGAGGGCACCGGGCGCGCCTTCCTATGCGAGGGAGGGAGGCGCCATAGGTGCGGGCGCTGATCCTCAGATGGCGCTGCTAGAGACATCGCCCCCCTGAGGCCCTGTGCGGAGTAGCTGCTTCTTCTTCTTGGGATGGCCTCGGGAGGGTACTGCGTGCCCTCGCTGTCAGGGTCTTCGATTGCTGCGGCTTGCAAGGAGCGCTCGAGGGAGCATACCGCATCTCTTTCTTGGCAGGGCACTGTGATAATTTTGCCGCTTCCTGGCATCTTGAGGACGTTTTAGCCATGGTGGGTCACTGCCATGAACTTGGCTAATGCTGGGTACCCAAGGATGGCATTGTACGGCAGACGGATGTGGGCGACGTCGAAGTCGATGAGCTCGGTGTGGTAGTTGTCGCACTGGCCGAAGGTGACAGGGAGACAAACTTGCCCTATCGGGGTGGTGGAGCCGTCGGTCACTCCTGAGAAGGGCTTGGTAGGCTGTAGTTGATCATAGGGTACTTGAAGGCCGTCGAACGTCTCGACGAACAGGACACTGAGCCCCGCGCCGCCATCGATGAGGGTCTTGGTGACTTGGACATTGCTGATGACGGGTGAACGGAGCATCGGGAGGACGCCGGCAGTCGCAGCGCATTTGAGCTGGTCCGCCGAGCTGAAGGTGATGGCGTACTTGGACCACCTGAGCGGGCACGTGGCCTCGAGCCTGCGAAGGGCCGCGTTCACCTCGCGAGAGAACTGCTTGAAGATGCGCTGGGAAGCCGGGGCCTGAGCATCGCCCAAGATGCAAGCGATGTCGTGTGGCTCCTGGAAGCCCCCAGCCCCCTCGTCCTGATGGTGGTCGTTGTTCCTTGTTGGTGGTGGTGGCAGCAGAGGGAGGCCAGGATTGCCCTGAGGACGGTCCTTGCGAGGCTGGTCGTGCCAGGCGCCCTCACGAGGCTGCTCCTGCCAGTGGTCCTCACAAGGCCGGTCGCGCCACTCCTGGCCAGGGCCACGGTTGTCCCGGCGTCCTCCACTTCGTCCTCCTCCTCGGCCGTAGCCCTGGTCGTTGCGCTCGGGGCGTCGACCGAAGCGTCCATCTCGGCTGGCCCTGAGCTCTTGACAATCATTGGTGTTGTGGCTGTGTACGTTGTGGAAAGCGCAAAACAAACGGCTGCTTTTGGACGACTCGGGGTGGTCCCGCCCGCGCTTCGTGTCCGGCTCCGCCGCGAGCACGGCTACTCCCTTGCGCTTCACGTCCTTGACCCTGGCTTTCTTCTCTTCTGGGTCGGCAGCAAGGAGCTCGAGGAGGAAGAGACGCCCTTCCTCAGCTCTTGCGCACTTGGTCGCCAGGTTGAACAGCTCTAGAGTCGTGCATAGCTCCTCGTGGATGGCAAGCTCCTCTTTCATCTTGACATCGCGGACGCCATCGGAAAACCATGAGATGATGGCCTCGTCCGTCACCTTGGGGATCTCAAGGCGAACGCTGTTGAAGCGTTGGATGTACTTCTGCAGGGTCTCCTTTGGCTGTTGCTTGATGCGGCGCAGGTCACCCGCGGCCGGAGGGCGGTCGCGAGTGCCCTGGAAGTTGGCGATGAAGCGGTCGCGCATCTCACCCTGGGAGGAGATTGATCCCACGAGCAGGTTCAGGAGCCACGAGTGGGCGCCATCCTTGAGAGCCATGGGAAACCAGATCTCCATGACTTTTTCGTCGTCGTTGGCCGCCTCGATGCTCAGCTCGTAGAGCTGCAGGAACTCCGCGGGGTCGGGGGTGCCATCTTAGCACGAAGGCAGGTCCGTCTTGAACTTGCCTAGCCAAACGATGGTGCGCAGCTGGGGAGTGAAGGTGCGGCAGCCTAGTGTGGCCATCAGGGCCCTCTGCAGGGGTGAAGCCTGCCCTTGATGTCCGCGCACCGCCGCCGCAGGTAGCACGCGGTCTTGTTGTGGTGGCGCCGGGATAGTAGGAGCGTTTTCTTGCGGTCGAGGGACCTCCTGTCAGCTTCCTTCTTTGCGCGAGCACACGGCGTGGCAGATCATGCTGCGGGGCCGCGCGTCTTGGGGCGAGGACACTATCTTGATGCGAAGGAGGCGGTGGCGCTGCGCTTCTCAGCGCAAGGGCGCCATCTTGATGTGGAGGTGGCGGAGGCGCTCCGTGAGCTACGTCGCCCGCGGCTGGAGGTGGGCGAAGCAGCGAGAGGGATGGTGCAGGAGAGCCTCCAGCAGCACTGATGAGCTCCGCGATGCGGTCCAGCCAGTCCTCGTAGAGGTCATCGACCGGGCGGTAGCGCGGGAGCTCACGTGCCATGAGCAGTGCGGCCTACGCGTCCGTGGGCATGCGACGAGCGTGAGATGATGAGCCGGCCTGAGTCAGTGACAGGGTGGCCGTGCGGCCATCCCGCCACACGGAGGGGTGCAGTGATGATGCTTGCTGCTCGTTTGCTGTTGGGCCAGTAGCAACGTTGGCAGTAGGTGAGGGGGAACGACGGGGAGGCCCGCCGACAGGGGCCATCTGAGCGACACGGGCGGCGAGGGCGGCCCGGCGCTTGACGCGCATCTGCCATGGATGCGGTGGAGCGTTGGAACGTGGATCAACGGAAGGAAAGCTTCAGCGCACCCCTACCTGGCACGCAAAATGTCGGAGGGTTCCGGCAAAACCCTTGAGGTTCGAACTCTGGGGTGCACACGAAGATCTCTCCTCCACCTAGCTCACGCTCTGACCACAATCTCAAAGCTCAACACGTCGAACTCGCAGAACAAAGGACACAGGGTTTATACTGGTTTGGGCCACCGTTGTGGTGTAATACCCTACTCCAGTGTGGTGTGGTGGATTGCCTCTTGGGCTGAGCATGAACAAGTACAAGGGAAGAATAGCCTTCTGAGGAGAGGCATCCTTGAGCTCGGAGAGCTTGTGTGGTTGGGGATGGTCTGAATGGTCTCTCCAGCTACTGTGGTGGCTAGTCCTATTTATAGAGGCCCTGGTCCTCTTCCCAAATGTTGGCGGCAAGGGATCCAACAACGGCCAAATTCGAAGGGAGACAACTAGTACAAGTTATCCTGACAAAAGGTGGTATTCACCTGCCAAAGGTTCTGGTGGTGACATTGTCCTGGGCTCCATGGTGACCCCCGTCCTATCGTCCTACTGGTCTTGGTCTTGTTGCACCGAGATGGAAACCTTTTCCTGACTCCTCACCTATGCTTGCCTCTTTAGCACCAAAGAGGAAACGAGGACACTGCGTGCACTGGCACCCGGCTGGCCTTGGTCGTCATGGCTTGCGTCACAGGGACCTCGCGGGGTGCCCTTCGCCTTGATCTCCCCGCCCCTCGCGAGCCAGCCTGGTTAGGCCGCCCCCAAGGAGGTCTTGTGTCGTCCGCCTCGCGAGGCTTGGCCCCTCGCAAGGGCCTTGAGTGTTCGCTCATGAGGATGGGCCGTACAGGGCCGCTGGTGGAGCCACGCCGTGGGCCGTAGGCAGGCAAGTCTGGGGACCCCCCGTTCTCAGGACACCGACAAGATCAACATGAGCAGCAAAGGATTCACAGAAAGAAGCTACTATTTCAGACTCAAGTCCATATTTTGTGCTAAACTTATGAAAATCATATGTTTCAATAAAAGATTTAACACACTCATATTCAAGATTTATACCTGACTTGTTACCTTTGTCAATTTTCCAATCTTCATAGTTACATTTAATTCTTTCAATAAGATCCCATTTGAATTCAGTAGTTCTCTTCATAAAGTAACCAACAGAAGAAGTGTCAATCATTGTTTTATCATCATAAGAAAGCCGAGCATAAAAGTTTTGTATAATCACCTCTCTTGAGAGATCATGATTGGGGCATGTGTGCATCATATATTTAAGCTTCCCCCAAGCTTGAGCGATACTTTCTCCTTCACGAGACCAAAAAGTGTATATATATATATAATTCCGATCACGATGAACCAAATGCATGGGATAATTTTTTTTGGTGGAATTCCAGCTTCAACCAGTTCCAGTCCCATGCTCCAATATCACCCAATAGTCTGTACCAAGATAATGCCTCCCCCCAAATACAAAGGTAAATATTTTTTCTTAACTCCATCCTCGGATAAATCTGCAAGCTTAAACAATCCACAAACTTAATCGACATAAATTAGGTGCATATCAGGATGTATAGTTCCATCTCCTACATAAGGATTAGTTAGCAGTTTCTCTAAAATACCCAAAGGAATCTCAAAGTAAATATTTTCAGTAGGTTGAGGAGCAATTCTTATTGCTTCTGATCAAGGTGAAGATACCCCGAACAAGCCCCTCAAAGGATTACTTTCCATAGTGACAAGTAATAGTAAATTTTAGCATGTAATAAAAATGTTTTCTTACCAAATACCACTTACCAAAGGCGCTTCACTCCCCAGAAATGGCGCCAGAAAAGATTCTTGATAACCCACAAGTATAGGTGACCAATCGTAGTCCTTTCGATAAGTAAGAGTGTCGAACCAAACAAGGAGCAGAAGGAAATGAGAAATGGTTTTCAGCAAGGTATTCTTTGCAAGTACTGAAAGTAGCGGTGCCAGATAGTTTTGTATCAAGGCAATCCATAACAATTAACAAGTAGCAATAGTAACAAAGGTGTAGCAAGATGGCCCAATCCTTTTTATCGCAAAGGAAAAGCCAGAAAGTTCTCTTATAGTAAGCAAAGCATTCTCGAGGACACATGGGAATCCTCGTCTAGTCACGTTCATCATGCTTACTTGATTCGTGTTCACTACTTTGATAATTTGATATATGGGTGGACCGGTTCTAGGGTGTCATTCTTACTTGAACAAGCAACCCTCTTATGATTAACCCCTCTTGCAATAATCCACAGCTACGAAAGAAGAATTAAGAAACATATGGTTCCCAATCAGTCCCTTACGAAATAATGCATAAACTAGGGTTTAAGTTTATGTCATCTCGTAACCAATCATATACTTATTGCTCCCCAATACCTTCCGTTAGGCCCAAGTATGGTGAAGTGTCATGTAGTCGACATTCACATGACACCACTAAAGGAAAAACAACATGCATATCATCGAAATATTAAATGAATACCAACTTTACATGATTACTTATAACAAGACTTCTCCCCTGTCCTCAACAACAAAAGTAACTACTCACAAATCATATTCATGTTCAAGATCAGAGGTGTACTGAATATGCTTATGGATCTGAACATATAATCTTCCACCAAATAAACCAATTAGCATCAACTACAAGGTGTAATCAACACTACTAGCAACCCACAAGTACCAATTTGAGGTTTTGAGGCAAAGATTGAATACAAGAGATGAACTAGGGTTTTTGAGAGGAGATGGTGCTGGTGAAGTTGTTGATGAAGATTGGTCCTCCCACGATGATTAGAACGTTGGTGATGTCGATGGATTCGATTTCCCCCTTTCGAAAGGGAAGTATCCTAGCGGAATTGCTCAGCCAAAGAGCAAAAGTGCTCCTGCCCATGTTCCACCTCGGGACGGCAGCACTTCGTCCCGAAAGTCTTCTTTTGATTTTTTTTCTAGGGAAAATAGTATATCATAGGAGAAGGGGGACCATGGAGGCCTACTGGTGGAGCCACGAGCTCACATGGGGTGCCCCAGGGGGGCGCCACCTGAGCTTGTGACTCCTTGGCGGGGCCCCTCCCGATGATTCTTCTTCCGATATTTTTTATTAATTCCAAAACAATTCTCCGTAAATTTTTAGGTCATTTGGATCTCTGGAGAATATCTATCTCTGATGTAGCCTTTTCGGGTCCTGCCGGCAATCTCCCTCTTCATGTGAAACTTGCTAAATAAGAGAGAAAACGCATTAGAATTGCTTTATAAAGTGAAATAATGACCAAAAACATTGAAAATAACAGTAGGAAGAAATGATGCAAAATGGACGTATCAGCCGCAGGGCAAAGCCCTCATGGCATGGGCGGCGGCAGGCCTGCCTCCCTTCCTGGCAGATGCGGGCAGCGTGGGGCTTGCGAGCGGCGCGGGGCGGCATTCGAGTCCCAGCTTCGCACTAGTAGAAAAACGGCCATTTGTCCCAGTTCGTAAGGCCCATTTGTCCAGGTTGGGGAACCAGGACTACAGGGTCGTTACTAAAGCCCTACACCTTTAGTCCCGGTTCTTACACCAACCGGGACAGATAGGCCTCCATGTGGCCGCTGCGGCGAGTCCAGGCAGGAGGGCCTTTGGTCCCAGTTGGTGGCACCAACCGGGACCAAAAGGCAGCTGGCAGGAGCTGAGGTTTTTGTTTTTTTGAAAGGGGGTGGTTTAGGGGGTTTGGGGGGTTAATTTAGGGTGTTAGCTAGCTAATAGAGAGAAGCGTCATCTCTTATCTCCGTGCTTGGTTTACCAACGCTACTGCTACGCCTAAACATGGCTTAGATTGAAGTGAAGGCAATATATATGAGGTGCATGTAGAAAATAATACTAATCCTAACTTGATCAAGTTTGGATTAGTACTACTTTCGATATGCACCACATGCATGTTGACTTCACTTCAATCCAATTCATGTTCATTTCATCCACTGATATATAATAGCTCTTCATGCTCGCATCATGCATCATCATAATAACAAGTCCTACTAATCATCATCATACAACTTCTACTAATAACAAGTCATACGATCATCATCCTCATAGTCATTGAGCCAACCCTACTTAATTGTTCTTAGCACATGATCATCAGTATAAGGTAGGACCTAAATACCCTATTTAAGGTAAAATAACATAAAACAATATAGGCCCTGACTCTACATTATGGAGAATGGAGATCATCATGTCTCCAATTCTTGTGCTTCGCTTCCTTTTGCTTCCAAGAACCTCCTTACGACTGTCCATACATTTTTTCCATTATGTGATTTTCATGTCTCCACTTCTTTTAGAAATCCGATATGGACACGTGAGATTCGTAGGATGACCTGGCTGCATGTTTAAAACATCAAGGCGGCCATTGTGATACATCATATGAGGCACACAATCATCCAGAATTTTCTGTTGAAAAACATAGTAATAACTTCGTAGTTAGCAATGTAGTTAAGTTTTAAAAGAATTTATGCAAAAGATGCACGGATGTCGTAATAGTAAAAAATCTTACCATGGCATCTCCATGGATGTTACCGTAGTTCAACACGTGCGCTAGTGGCACGTATTGACCATAATGTGGAGGAGTTTTATTATAGATATTGTAATTCTCAAGATCAGTACAAAATGTGACCAGATGATTTTTCTCCTGATAAGTTAACTCAGAGCCATCGGCGTAGTAGGTTCTGTCTACCATGTTCCGCACATTGTTTGAACAATGAAAATAAGCTGGCAATGGAAATAAGCTGTCAACTATTTTGAAATGAACAATATAAATTAGTTAATAACTATGTTTGAGAAACTCACATAGCGGTAGAATTGGAAGCGTATCAACAAGGACCCAAATGTCCATATTGTCTTGGTTGATGTCAGGATCACCAAGATCCATGGTGACAAGCATACCCTCATAAAAACCATACATCTTGCAAAGTGCTTCCCAATTTTTGCAACCAAAATGGGTTATGCTCTTAGAATTATACAGATTTGCTTCAAAATCCACATCATGATGGGTCCTTAGGTGAATTTTATTTGTTTCAAAATTTTCATGGTCTTCAAAACCCATCCTCTCCAAGACATAGCGTCTTGCATGGCATGGGATAAGCTACTCAAATTGTAAAAGATGAAAAGTACACGTTGAAATAGTTGAAGTCATGATTAATTAGAAAAAAACAATTTTCGTTGTTGCGTACCGTTTCAACATCGAAGGTCTCCTGGAGCTTAATGCTAAAGCACCGATCTTCGTCCAGGTGAGGCCTGTCGCACAGACCTCGGTCGTCGTTGCACCAGCTGCACTCCCGCGGGAGACTTTTGTCGTCCGATGACGACATTTCCTACGTTCATAATTCAAAGATTAAACTTGTACGATTCAATATATGTATTATGAAAATTAAATTAGATCATTATTATTCATCACGGGTTGACTATCGGTCTGCAAAAACAAAAACCCTATAAGCTATCAACTAATCAAATGCATACGCCTTGCATAGTGCTCTTCAATTTTAGCATTCAAAGTAGGAGTAGTTTTCCAATTTGAGATTCAATAAGAAAAAATAAATCGTAAAATAAAGTAGTATTCAAATTAGCATGCATTCAATTATAAGAAAAAATAAATCATCTCTTGCGTCTGTACATCATCGAATATTATCACTAATACACCTCAAATAGTATCATACATATCGCATCGCTAATACAACTAGAACCGTAGTGCCCGACGGGTATCAGCGTGGGCGGTGGACACCCAAAGAGAAGGAACCATCACAGGATCATAGCTCCAGTGAGATCCCTGAAGAACCTGTGAGGTATTGTCGAACCTGCCCTCCAAGGCAACCATGTAGAGACGGACGTGCTCGTCCTCCTCGCTGACACGGTGACGTACCACCTCCGCGGTGTCCGGAAGCCTCGGTACCGTCACTGGCCCACGCGACCGCCACCAAACAAGGTTCGGGTCAGCGACGGGCTGGCTCCTCACCAACCTACGCCCCCTGGAAGGTAGCACCTCCCAATACCAGCCCGGCGGAGCCCAGTCCCGGACATGGCCCCTCTGATCAAGCAGGCCTCCTCCGCCAAGTCGACTACGACCATGCGGGATAGGCATCGTCGACGTCGATGCAGGAATAATTGCTTCAACTAAAAAATAAACTAGTTCTATTAATTTTCTTGCTAAAAATAAACTACTTATATAGTAAAATAAAGTAGTTTTATTAAATCAACTAGTTCAACTACTAACCACTTACTATAAATAAAATAAAGTAGTACTTACTAAACATGAAGTACTTCTATATATAGTAAAATAAAGTAGTTTTATTAAATCAACTAGTTCAACTACTAAGCACTTACTATAAATAAAATAAAGTAGTACTTACTAAAAATAAACTACTTCTATAGTAAAATAAAGTACTTTTATAAAATCAATTAGTTCAACTACTAAGCACTTACTAAAAATAAACTAGTTTAACTAGTTCTATTATTAATCGACCCCCCCCCCTCATGTCGAAGAAAAAAAGAAGAAAAAAAAGAGGAGCAGAAGAAAGGAATAGAGGAGAAGAAGAAAAAAAATAGAATATCTATTTATCTTCTTCTCCTCTATTCCTTCTCCTTCTCCTCTCTTTTTTTTCTTCCTCTTCTTATTTTTATTCTTCTTCCTTCTTCCTTCTTCCTCTTTTCTTATTTTTCCTTATTTTCCTTCCTCGACGACCCAAACCCTAAACAGTACAACTAAGGACAACGACTTCGCTTGAATACATATGAACAAATATGATCGATCATCTATGAACAATAAAAACATCATATGGTATATGAACAAAAGATCACATCTATGAACAAAAAAATTCATATGATCATATATATATGCAGAAAAAACCATATATGATGCTGAACAAAAAATCATCATATATGCATACATATATATCTATACATCAACATTACATCAACATACATCAACATATATGCAAAAAATATCATATATATATGCAGAAAAAAACATATATGTGGGGGCCATGGCAGCCACTTATACGTCCATTTTGCATCATGCTTTTATATCGATATTTATTACATTATGGGCTGTTATTACACATTATGTCACAATATTTATGCCTATTCTCTCTTGTTTTACAAGGTTTACATAAAGAGGGAGAAGGCCGGCAGCTGGAATTCTGGGCTGGAAAAGGAGCAAATATTAGAGACCTATTCTGCACAGCTCCAAAAGTCCTGAAAATTCACGGAAGTCATTTTCAGAATATATAAAAAATATTGAGCGCAAGAAGTTCCAGAGGGGGGCCACACCCTGGCCACGAGGGTGGGGGCGTGCCCTACCCCCCTAGGCGCGCCCCTGCCTCGTGGGCCCCTGGTGGCCCTCTGATGCCCATCTTCTGCTATATGCAGTCTGTTGGGGATCGTAGCAGAAATTTAAAATTTTCTACGCATCACCAAGATCTATCTATGGAGTAGTCTAGCAATGAGGGGAAGGAGAGTGCATCTACATACCCTTGTAGATCGCTAAGCGGAAGCGTTCAAGTGAACGGGATTGATGGAGTCATACTCGTCGTGATCCAAATCACCGATGATCCTAGCGCCGAACGGACGGCACCTCCGCATTCAACACACGTACGGAACGGAGATGTCTCCCACGCCTTGATCCAGCAAGGAGGAGGGAGAGGTTGAGGAAGAGAGTCCAACAGCAGCACGATGACATGGTGGTGATGGAGTGGCAATTCTCCGGTAGGGCTTCGCCAAGCTCACGCGGAGGAGGAGAGGTATTAGAGGGGAGGGGCTGCGCCAGGATCAAGGGTGTGGCCGCCCTCCCACACCTCCACTATTTATATGTGAGGAGAGAGGGGGGCCGGCCCCCCTAGATCCCATCTAGGGTTGGGGGCGGCGACCAAGGTGGGGAGGAGTGCCTCCCAAGTCAAGTGGAGGCCCTCCCCCTTAGGGTTTCCCCTCTCCCATGCGCATGGGCCTTGGGGGGGGGGGGGCTGGTGCCCTTGGCCCATTAAGGTTAGGGCGCCCCCCTACATCCCATGCTGCTGTATTGGACGTGGTGGAACATTTTCCGGACCTCCGGACCCCTCCGGAATCCTCCGGAACCTTCCGGAAGTTTCCCGGTACAATACCGGAAAAAATCGAACTTTTCCCGGAACCCGAACAACAACTTTCCATATATAAATCTTTACCTCTGGACCATTCCGGAACTCCTCGTGACGTCCAGGATCTCATCCGGGACTCCGAACAACATTCGGTAATCACATACAAGTCTTCCTAATAACCCTAGCGTGTAGACCCTACGGGTTCGGGAACCATGCAGACATGACCGAGACAACTCTCCGACCAATAACCAACAGTGGGATCTGGATACCCATGTTGGCTCCCACATGTTCCAGATGATCTCATCAGATGAACCACGATGTCGAGGATTCAATCAATCCCGTATTCAATTCCCTTTGTCTATCAGTACGATACTTGCCCGAGATTCGATCGTCGGTATCCCGCGTTACCGGCAAGTCTCTTTACTCGTTCCGTAACACATCATCCCATGATCAACTCCTTGATCACATTGTGCACATTATGATGATGTCCTACCGAGTGGGCCCAGAGATACCTCTCCGTTACACGGAGTGACAAATCCCGGTCTCAATTCATGCCAACCCAACAGACACTTTCGAAGATACCTGTAGTGAACCTTTATAGCCACCCAGTTACGTTGTGACGTTTGGTACACCCAAAGCATTCCTACGGTATCCGGGAGTTGCAAAATCTCATGGTCTAAGGAAATGATACTTGACATTAGAAAAGCTTTAGCATACGAACTACATGATCTTGTGCTAGGCTTAGGATTGGGTCTTGTCCATCACATCATTATCCTAATGATGTGATCCCGTTATAAACGACATCCAATGTCCATGGTCAGGAAACCGTAACCATCTTATTGATCAACGAGCTAGTCAACTAGGGGCTTACTAGGGACATGGTGTTCTCTATGTATCCACACATGTATCTGAGTTTCCTATCAATACAATTCTAGCATGGATAATAAACGATTATCATGAACAATGAAATATGATATAATAACTAATTTATTATTGCCTCTAGGGCATATTTCCAACAGTCTCCCACTTGCACTAGAGTCAATAATCTAGTTCACATTGCCATGTGATTAACACTCACAGGTCACATCGCCATGTGACCAACATCCAAGAGTATACTAGACTCAATGATCTAGTTCACATCACTATGTGATAAACACTCAAAGATTTCTGGGTTTGATCATGTTATGCTTGTGAGAGAGGTTGTAGTCAACGGGTCTTGCCATATTTAGATCCCTATGTATTTCACAAAACTTTATGTCATATCGTAGATGTTGCTACCACGTTCCACTTGGAGCTATTCCAAATTGTTGCTCCATTATACGTATCCGGTATCTCTACTCAGAGCTATCCGGATAGGTGTTAAGCTTGCATCGACGTAACTCTTTATGTCGAACTCTTTATCATCTCCATAACCGAGAAACATTTCCTTATTCCTCTAAGGATAATTTCGACCGCTATCTGGTGATCCAGTCCTAGATCGCCTTTGTACCCTCTTGCCAGACATATGGCAAGGCACACATCAGGTGCGGTACTCAGCATGGCATACCGTATAGGGCCTATGAAAAAAGCATAGGGGACGACCTTCGTCCTTCCACTTTCTTCTGCCGTGGTCAACCTTGGAGTCTTACTCAACTTCACACCTTACAACTCAGGTAAGAACGCCTTCTTTGACTGATCTATTTTGAACTCCTTCAAAAACAAGTCAAGGTGTGCGTTCTTTGAAAGTATCATCAGGCGTATTGATCTATTTCTACAGATCTTGATGCCCAATATGTAAGCACCTTTATCCAGGTCTTCCTTTGAAAAACACCCTTCAAACAACCGTTTATGCTTTCCAGAAATTCTAGATTATTTTGGATCAACAATATGTCATCCACATATACTTATCAGAAATGTTGTAGTGCTCCCACTCACTTTCTTGTAAATACAAGTTTCTAGCAAACATTGTATAAACCTAAAAGCTTTGTTCACTCCATCAAAGCATATATTCTGACTTCGAGATGCTTGCTCTAGTCCAGAGTAGGATCGCTGGAGCCAGCATACCTTTTAGCATCCTTAGGATCGACAAAACTTTGATTGTATCACATACAACTCTTTCTTACGAAAACTGGTAAGAAAACTTGTTTTTGACATCCATCTGTCAGATTTCATAATCGAAAAACACAACTAATGCTAACATGATTCCGACGGACTTAAGCATCACTACGGGTGAGAAATTCTCATCGTAGTCAACTCCTTGAACTTGTGAAAAGACTCTTTCCCACAAGTCGAGCTTCATAGACGGTAACATTACCGTCCACGTCCGTCTTCTTCTTAAAGATCAATTTATCTCAATGGCTTGCCGATTATCGAGCAAGTCCACCAAAGTCCATACTTTGTTCTGATACATGGATCCTATCTCGGATTTCATGGCTTCTAACCATTTGTCAGAATACGGGCCCATCATCGCTTCTCCATAGCTTGTAGGTTCATTGTTGTCTACCAACATGATATCTAAGACAGGATTACCGTACCACTCAGGAGTAGTACATATCCTTGTCGACCTATGAGGTTCGATAGCAACTTGATCCGAAGCTTCATGATCACTATCATTAACTTCCTCTTCAACAGACGTAGGCGCCACAGAAAACATCTTTCTATGTTGCATCACTCTCTGGTTGAAGTAAAGGTTCGATGATCTCATCAAGTTCTATCTTCCTCCCACTCAATTCTTTCGAGAGAAACTCCTTCTCGAGAAAGGACCCGTTCTTAGCGACAAACAATTTGCCCTCGGATATGAGATAGAAGGTGTACCCAACTATCACCTTTGGGTATCCTATGAAGATGTGTTTGTCCGCTTTGGGTTCGAGCTTCTCCGGCTGAAGCCTTAAGCATCGCAGCCCCAAACATTAAGAAACGACAACTTTGGTTTCTTGCCAAAGCAATGTTCACATGACGTCGTCTCAACGGACTTAGATGGTGTCCTATCTAAAGTGAATGCAGCTGTCTCTAACGCATAACCTCAAAATGAAATGGTAGATCGGTAAGAGACATCATAGATCGCACCATATCTCATAAGGTTCGATTACGATGTCCGGACACACCATAACCCAATGGTGTTCCAGGTGGCTTCAACTGTGAAACAATTCCACGATGTCTTAAGTGATTGCCAAACTCATAACTCAGAAATTCTCATCGATCAGATCGTAGGAATTTGATCTTCTTGTTATGATGGTTCTTAACTTCACTCTGAAATCGCTTGAACCTTTCAAACGTTTCAGACTTGTGCTTCAATAAGTAAATATACCTATATCTACTCAAATCGTCAGTGAAGATGAGAAAATAGCGATATCCACCGCACGCTTCAATTCTCATTGGATCACATGCATCAGCATGTATGATTTCCAATAAGTCACTTGCCCATTTCATTGTACCTGAAAACGGGGTCTTAGTCATCCTGCCCATGAGGCATGGCTCGCATGTGTCAAGCGATTCAAAATCAAGTGACTCCTAGCATCCATCGACATGGAGTTTCTTCATGCCTCTTACGCCAATATGACCTAAGCAGCAGTGCCACAAGAAAGTGGTACTATCGTTATTAACTCTACATCTTTTGGCGTGAACATGTGTATTACTACGATCGAGATATAATGAACCATTCACATAGGGTGCATGACCATGAAAGGTATTATTCATGTAAATAGAATAACCATTATTCTCTAACTTAAATGAATAACCGTATTGCAATGAACATGATCTAATCATATTCATGCTCAACGTAGACACCTGATAACATTTATCTAGGTTCAACACTAATCCCGAAGGCAGATGGAGCGTGCAATGGTGATCTCATCAAATTTGGAAACACTTCCAACACACATCATCACCTCGCCCTTAGCCAGTCTCCGTTTAGTCCGTAGCTTTTGCTTCAAGTCACCAATAATAGTAACTGAATCGATATCCAATACCCAGGTGCTACCAGGAGTACTAGTGAGGTACACATTAATAACACGTATAAATTTTGTTGAAGTTGCCAGCCTTCTTATCTACCATGCATTTGGGGTAATTCCGCTACCAGTGACCGTTCCCCTTACAGTAGAAACACTTAGTCTCGGGTTTGGGTTCAACCTTGGGTTCCTTCACTGGAGCGGCAATTGGTTTGCCATCCATGAAGTTTCCCTTCTAGCCCTTGCTATTCTTGAAACCAGTGGTCTTGTTAAACCATCAACACTTTATGCTCCTTCTTGATTTCTACCTTTTGCGGTCTTAAGCACCGCGAACAGCTCCTGGATCAACTCCATCCCTTGCATGTCATAGTTCATCACGAAGATCTAGTAGCTTAGTGATAGTGGCTAGAGAACTCTATCAATCACTATCTTATCTGGAAGTTTAACTCCCACTTGATTTAAGTGATTGTAGCACCCAGACATTCTGAGCACATGCTCATTAGCTGAGCTATTCTCCTCCATCTTGTTGGCAAAAGAACTTGTCAGAGGTCTCACACCTCTCAACACGGGCATGAGCCTAAAATCCCAATTTCAGCTCTTGGAACATCTCATATGTTCTATGGCATTCAAAACGTCATTGGAATCCCGATTCTAAGCCGTAAAGCATGGTGCACTAAACTATCAAGTAGTCATCAGAATGTGTCTGTCAGGTGTTCACAACATCCACAGACGATGTTGTAGGGGTTTGCACATCGAGCGGTGCATCAAAGACGTAAGCCTTTGTGTAGGAGTGAGGACACTCCTCGGACTACGGACCCAGTCCGCATCATTGCTTACAATATCTTCAACTTAATCTTTCTCTAGGAACGTATTGAAATGGGGAGCTACAACGTGAGCTATTTATCTACAACATATTTGCAAAGACAATTAAGACTATGTTCATGATAATTGAGTTCATCTAATCAAATTATTTAATGAACTCCGACTCACATAGACATCCCTCTAGTCATCTAAGTGAAACATGATTTGAATCGACTAGGCCATGTCCGATCATCACGTGAGACAGACTAGTCATCAACGGTGAACATCTCATGTTGATCGTATCTTCTATATGACTCATGTTCAACCATTCGGTCATCCGTGTTCCGAGGCCATGTCTGTACATGCTAGGCTCTTCAAGTCAACCTAAGTGTTTCGCATGTGTGCCGAGGCCATGTCTGTACATGCTTGGCTCGTCAACACCCGTTGTATTCGAACGTTAGAATCTATCACACCCGATCATCACGTGGTGCTTCGAAACAACGAACCTTCGCAACGGTGCACGGTTAGGGGGAACATTGCAGAAAACAAAAATTTTCCTACGGTTTCACCAAGATCCATCTATGAGTTCATCTAGCAACGAGTGATCGGATTGCATCTACATACCTTTGTAGATCACCCGCGGTAGCGTTCAAAGAACGGGGATGAGGAAGTCGTACTCGACGTGATCCAAATCACCGGAGATCCTAGCGCCGAACAGACGACACCTCCACGCTCAACACACGTACGGTCAGCGTGACGTCTCCTCCTTCTTGATCCAGCAAGGGGAAGGAGAGGTTGATGAAGATCCAGCAGCACGACAGTGTGGTGGTGGATGCAGGGGTCACCACAGCAGGGCTTCGTCGTTCTACTTCGAGAGGAAGAGGTGTAGCAGGGGAGAGGGAGGCGCCAAGACTCAAGGGTGCGGCTGCCCCTCCCTCCCCCCCTTTATATAGGCCACCTAGGGGGCACGCCAGACCTAGGAGATGGGATCTCCTAGGGGGGCGGCGGCCAAGGGGTGGAGTGCCCCCCAAGCCAGGTGGGGCGCCCCCCCACCCTAGGGTTCCCAACCCTAGGCGCATGGGGTGGGCCAAGGGGGGCGCACCAGCCCACTAAGGGCTGGTTCCCCTCCCCACTTAGCCCATGGGGCCCTCCGGGATGGGTGGCCCCACCCGGTGGACCCCCGGGACTCTTCCGGTGGTCCTGCTACAATACCGGTGACCCCCGAAACTCTCCCGATGGCCGAAACTGCACTTCCTATATATAATTCTTCACTTCCGGACCATTCCGGAACTCCTCGTGACGTCTATGATCTCATCCGGGACTCCGAACAACTTTCGGGTTACTGCATATTCATATCTCTACAACCCTAGCGTCACTGAACCTTAAGTGTGTAGACCCTACGGGTTCGGGAGACATGTAGACATGACCGAGATGGCTCTCCGGTCAATAACCAACAGAGGGATCTGGATACCCATGTTGGCTCCCACATGCTCCTCGATCATCTCATCGGATGAACCACGATGTCGAGGATTCAAGCAACCCCGTATACAATTCCCTTTGTCAATCGGTACGTTACTTGCCCGAGATTCGATCGTCGGTATCCCAATACCTCGTTCAATCTCGTTACCGGCAAATCACTTTACTCGTAGCGTAATGCATGATCCCGTGACCAGACACTTGGTCACTTTGAGCTCATTATGATGATGCATTACCGAGTGGGCCCAGAGATACCTCTCCGTCATACGGAGTGACAAATCCCAGTCTTGATCCGTGTCAACCCAACAGACACCTTCGGAGATACCCGTAGTGTACCTTTATAGTCACCCAGTTACGTTGTGACGTTTGGTACACCCAAAGCACTCCTACGGTATCCGGGAGTTACACGATCTCATGGTCTAAGGAAAAGATACTTGACATTGGAAAAACTCTAGCAAACGAACTATACGATCTTGTGCTATGTTTAGGATTGGGTCTTGTCCATCAGATCATTCTCCTAATGATGTGATCTCGTTATCAATGACATTCAATGTCCATAGTCAGGAAACCATGACTATCTGTTGATCAACGAGCTAGTCAACTAGAGGCTTACTAGGGACATGTTGGTGTCTATGTATTCACACATGTATTACGATTTCCGGATAACACAATTATAGCATGAATAAAGGACAATTATCATGAACACGGAAATACAATAATAATCCTTTTATTATTGCCTCTAGGGCATATTTCCAACAGTCTCCCACTTGCACTAGAGTCAATAATCTAGTTACATTGTGATGAATATGGAATTCTGGTGTTGATCATGTTTTGCTCTAGGGAGAGGTTTAGTCAACGGATCTGCTACATTCAGGTCCGTATGTACTTTACAAATATCTATGTCTCCATCTTGAACATTTTTATGAATGGAGTTGAAGCGACGCTTGATGTGCCTGGTCTTCTTGTGAAACCTGGGCTCCTTGGAAAGTGCAATAGCTCCAGTGTTGTCACAGAAGAGTTTGATCGGCCCCGACGCATTGGGTATGACTCCTAGGTCGGTGATGAACTCCTTCACCCAAATCGCTTCATGCGCTGCCTCCGAGGCTGCCATGTACTCCGCTTCACATGTAGATCCCACCATGACGCTCTGCTTGCAACTGCACCAGCTTACTGCCCCACCATTCAAAATATACACGTGTCCGGTTTGTGACTTAGAGTCATCCAGATCTGTGTCGAAGCTAGCGTCGACGTAACCCTTTACGATGAGCTCTTCGTCACCTCCATAAACGAGAAACATTTCCTTAGTCCTTTTCAGGTACTTCAGGATATTCTTGACCGCTGTCCAGTGTTCCTTGCCGGGATTACTTTGGTACCTACCTACCAAACTTACGGCAAGGTTTACATCAGGTCTGGTACACAGTATGGCATACATAATAGAACCATGGCTGAGGCATAGGGGATGACACTCATCTCTTCTATATCTTCTGCCGTGGTCGGACATTGAGCTGAGCTCAATTTCACACCTTGCAACACAGGCAAGAACCCCTTCTTAGACTGATCCATATTGAACTTCTTCAATATCTTATCAAGGTATGTGCTTTGCGAAAGACCTATGAGGCGTCTTGATCTATCTCTATAGATCTTGATGCCTAATATATAAGCAGCTTCTCCAAGGTCCTTCATTGAAAAACTCTTATTCAAGTAGGCCTTAATGCTGTCCAAAAGCTCTATATCATTTCCCATCAAAAGTATGTCATCTACATATAATATGAGAAATGCTACAGAGATCCCACTCACTTTCTTGTAAACGCAGGCTTCTCCATAAGTCTGCATAAACCCAAACGCTTTGATCATCTCATCAAAGCGAATGTTCCAACTCCGAGATGCTTGCACCAGCCCATAAATCGAGCGTTGGAGCTTGCACACCTTGTCAGCATTCTTAGGATCGACAAAACCTTCCTGCTGCATCATATACATTTCTTCCTTAAGGAAACCATTAAGGAATGCCGTTTTGACGTCCATTTGCCATATCTCATAATCATAGAATGCGGCAATTGCTAACATGATTCAGACGGACTTCACCTTCGCTACCGGTGAGAAAGTCTCATCGTAGTCAACCCCTTGAACTTGTCGATAACCCTTAGCGACAAGCCGAGCTTTATAGATGGTCACATTACCATCCGCGTATGTCTTCTTCTTAAAGATCCATTTATTTTCTATGGCTCGCCGCTCTACGGGAAAGTCAGTCAAAGTCCATACTTCGTTTTCATACATGGATCCTATCTCGGATTTCATGGCTTCCAGCCATTTGTCGGAATCCGGGCCCACCATCGCTTCTTCATAGTTCGAAGGTTCACCGTTGTCTAACAACATGATTTCCAAGACAGGGTTGCCATACCATTCTGGTGCGGAACGTGTCCTTGTGGACCTTCGAATTTCAGTGGGAGCTTGATCAGAAGTATCTTGATCATCATCATTAACTTCCTCTCTAATTGGTGCAGGCACCACAGGAACATTTTCCTGAGTTGCGCCACTTTCCGGTTCAAGAGGTAATACTTCATCAAGTTCTACTTTCCTCCCACTTACTTCTTTCGAGAGAAACTCCTTCTCTAGAAAGGATCCATTCTTGGCAACAAAGATCTTGCCTTCGGATCTGAGGTAGAAGGTATACCCAATAGTTTCTTTAGGGTATCCTATGAAGACGCATTTTTCCGACTTGGGTTTGAGCTTTTCAGGTTGAAGTTTCTTGACATAAGCATCGCATCCCCAAACTTTTAGAAACGACAGCTTAGGTTTCTTCCCAAACCATAATTCATACGGTGTCGTCTCAACGGATTTCGACGGACCCCTATTTAAAGTGAATGCGACAGTCTCTAAAGCATAGCCCCAAAATGATAGTGGTAAATCGGTAAGAGACATCATAGATCGCACCATATCTAATAGAGTGCGATTACGACGTTCGGACACACCATTATGCTGAGGTGTTCCAGGCGACGTGAGTTGTGAAACTATTCCACTTTTTCTTAAGTGTGTGCCAAATTTGTGACTCAAGTATTCTCCTCCACGATCTGATCGCAAGAACTTGATTTTCCTGTCACGTTGATTCTCAACCTCACTCTGAAATTCCTTGAACTTTTCAAAGGTCTCGGACTTGTGTTTCATTAAATAGACATACCCATATCTACTCAAGTCATCAGTGAGGGTGAGAACATAACGATAACCACCGCGAGCCTCAACACTCATTGGACCGCACACATCAGTACGTATGATTTCCAATAAGTTGGTTGCTCGCTCCATTGTTCCTGAGAACGGAGTCTTGGTCATTTTACCCATGAGGCATGGTTCCCACGTGTCAAATGATTCGTAATCAAGATACTCTAAAAGTCCATCTGCACGGAGCTTCTTCATGCGTTTGACACCTATGTGACCAAGGCGGCAGTGCCACAAGTATGTGGGACTATCATCATCAACCTTACATCTTTTGGTATTCACACTATGAATATGTGTAGCATTATGCTCGAGATTCATTAAGAATAAACCATTCACCATCAGAGCATGACCATAAAACATATCTCTCATATAAATAGAACAACCATTATTCTCGGATTTAAATGAGTAGCCATCTCGTATTAAACGAGATCCTGATACAATGTTCATGCTCAAACTTGGCACTAAATAACAATTATTGAGGTTCAAAACTAATCCCGTAGGTAAATGTAGAGGTAGCGTGCCGACGGCGATCACATCGACCTTGGAACCATTCCCGACGCGCATCGTCACCTCGTCCTTCGCCAGTCTCCGCTTATTCTGCAGCTCCTGCTTTGAGTTACAAATGTGAGCAACTGCACCGGTATCAAATACCCAGGAGCTACTACGAGTACTGGTAAGGTACACATCAATTACATGTATATCACATATACCTTTCGTTTTGCCGGCCTTCTTGTCCGCTAAGTATTTGGGGCAGTTCCGCTTCCAGTGACCACTTTCCTTGCAATAAAAGCACTCAGTCTCGGGCTTGGGTCCATTCTTTGGCTTCTTCCCGGCAGCTTGCTTGCTGGGCGCGGCAACTCCCTTGCCGTCCTTCTTGAAGTTCTTCTTACCCTTGCCTTTCTTGAACTTAGTGGTTTTATTCACCATCAACACTTGATGTTCCTTTTTGACTTCTACCTATGCTGATTTCAGCATTGCAAATACTTCAGGAATGGTCTTTTCCATCCCCTGCATATTGAAGTTCATCACAAAGCTCTTGTAGCTTGGTGGAAGCGACTGAAGGATTCTGTCAATGACCGCGTCATCCGGGAGATTAACTCCCAGCTGAGTCAAGCAGTTATGTAACCCAGACATAGTGAGTATGTGCTCACTGACAGAACTGTTTTCCTCCATCTTACAGCTGAAGAACTTGTCGGAGACTTCATATCTCTCGACCCGGGCATGAGCTTGAAAAACCATTTTCAGCTCTTCGAACATCTCATATGCTCCGTGTCTCTCAAAACGCTTTTGGAGCCCCGGTTCTAAGCTGTAAAGCATGCCGCACTGAACGAGGGAGTAATCATCGGTACGTGTCTGCCAAGAATTCATAACGTCTTGTTCTGCAGGGAGAACAGGTGTGTCACCTAGCGGTGCTTGTAGGACATAATCTTTCTTGGCAGCTATGAGGATGATCCTTAGGTTCCGGACCCAGTCCGTGTAGTTGTTGCCATTGTCTTTCAGCTTGGTTTTCTCTAGGAACGCGTTGAAGTTGAGGACAACGTTGGCCATTTGATCTACAATACATGTGGAACAGGTATATTCCTTCTCAGACAGTACTTTAAGACAAACATGGTTCACAAGGTGGATTTTCTATCTATTAGTTGACTATGGAGCTTCCTCATCCCGACCTTGTAAAGATTTTAGACTAAGTTCATGATAATTAAGTTCATCTATATCAAATTATTCAATGAACTCCCACTTAGATAGACATCCCTCCAGTCATCTAAGTATAACATGATCCGAGTTAACTAGGCCGTGTCCGATCATCACGTGAGACGGACTAGTCAACATCGGTGAACATCTTCATGTTGATCGTATCTACTATACGACTCATGCTCGACCTTTCGGTCTTCTGTGTTCCGAGGCCATGTCTGTACATGCTAGGCTCGTCAAGTCAACCTAAGTGTTTGCATGTGTAAATATGTCTTACACCCATTGTATGTGAATGTTGGAATCTAACACACCCGATCATCCCATGGTGCTTCGAAACAACGAACTGTCGCAACGGTGCACAGTTAGGGGGAACACTTTCTTGAAATTATTATGAGGGATCATCTTATTTACTACCGTCGTTCTAAGTAAACAAGATGCAAAAAACATGATAAACATCACATGCAATCAAATAATAATAGTGACATGATATGGCCAATATCACATAGCTCCGTTGATCTCCATCTTGGGGCTCCATGATCATCTTGTCACCGGCATGACACCATGATCTCCATCATCATGATCTCCATCATCGTGTCTCCATGAAGTTGCTCGCCAACTATTACTTTTACTACTATGGCTAACACGTTTAGCAATAAAGTAAAGTAATTTACATGGCGTTTCTCAATGACACGCAGGTCATACAAAAAATAAAGACAACTCCTATGGCTCCTGCCGGTTGTCATACTCATCGACATGCAAGTCGTCATTCCTATTACAATAGCATGAACATATCATACATCACATATATATCATTCATCATTCATCACAACTTTGGCCATATCACATCACAAAACACTTGCTGCAAAAACAAGTTAGACGTCCTCTAATTGTTGTCCAAGTTTTACGTGGCTGCAATAGGGTTCTAGCAAGAACGTTTTCTTACCTACGTGAAAGCCATAACGTGATTTGTCAACTTCTATTTACCCTTCATAAGGACCCTTTTCATCGAATCTGCTCCAACTAAAGTGGGAGAGACAGACACCCGCCAGCCACCTTATGCAACTAGGGCATGTTAGTCGGTGGAACCGGTCTCACGTAAGCGTACGTGTAAGGTTGGTCCGGGCCGCTTCATCCCACAATACTGCTGAAGCAAAATAAGACTAGTAGCGGCAAGAAAGTTGACAACGCCTACGCCCACAACAAATTGTGTTCTACTCGTGCAAAGAGAACTACGCATAGACCTAGCTCTAATACCACTGTTGGGGAACGTTGCAGAAAACAAAAAATTTCCTACGGTTTCACCAAGATCCATCTATGAGTTCATCTAGCAACAAGTGATCGGATTGCATCTACATACCTTTGTAGATCACGCGCGGAAGCGTTCAAAGAATGGGGATGAGGAAGTCGTACTCGACGTGATCCAAATCACTGGAGATCCTAGCGCCGAACGGACGGCACCTCCGCGTTCAACACACGTACGGTCAGCGTGACGTATCCTCCTTCTTGATCCAGCAAGGGGAAGGAGAGGTTGATGAAGATCCAGCAGCACGACGGCGTGGTGGTGGATGCAGGGGTCACCGCAGCAGGGCTTCGCCGTTCTACTGCGAGAGGGAGAGGTGTAGCAGGGGAGAGGGAGGCGCCAAGACTCAAGGGTGCGTCTGCCCCTCCCTCCCCCCCCTTTATATAGGCCCCCTAGGGGGTGCGCCGGCCCTAGGAGATGGGATCTCCAAGGGGGGGCGGCGGCCAAGGGGTGGAGTGCCCCCCAAGCCAGGTGGGGCGCCCCCCCCCCCCACCCTAGGGTTCCCAACCCTAGGCGCATGGGGTGGTCCAAGTGGGGCGCACCAGCCCACTATGGGCTGGTTCCCCTCCCCACTTAGCCCATGGGGCCCTCCGGTATGGGTGCCCCACCCGGTGGACCCCCGGAACTCTTCCGGTGGTCCCGATACAATACCGGTGACCCCCGAAACACTCCCGATGGCCGAAACTGCACTTCCTATATATAATTCTTCACCCCCGGACCATTCCGGAACTCCTTGTGACATCCAGGATCTCATCCGGGACTCCGAACAACTTTCAGGTTACTGCATATTCATATCTCTACAACCCTAGCGTCACCGAACCTTAAGTGTGTAGACCCTACAGGTTCGGGAGACATGTAGACATGACCGAGATGGCTCTCCAGTCAATAACCAACAGCGGGATCTGGATACCCATGTTGGCTCCCACATTCTCCTCGATGATCTCATCGGATGAACCATGATGTCGAGGATTCAAGCAACCCCGTATACAATTCCCTTTGTCAATCGGTACGTTACTTGCCCAAGATTCGATCGTCGGTATCCCAATACCTCGTTCAATCTCATTACCGGCAAGTCACTTTACTCGTACCGTAATGCATGATCGCGTGACCAGACACTTGGTCACTTTGAGCTCATTATGATGATGCATTACCGAGTGGGCCCAGAGATACCTCTCCGTCATACGGAGTGACAAATCCCAGTCTTGATCCGTGTCAACCCAACAGACACCTTCGGAGATACCCGTAGTGTACCTTTATAGTCACCCAGTTACGTTGTGATGTTTGGCACACCCAAAGCACTCCTACGGTATCCGGGAGTTACACGATCTCATGGTCTAAGGAAAAGATACTTGACATTGCAAAAACTCTAGCAAACGAACTATACGATCTTGTGCTATGTTTAGGATTGGGTCTTGTCCATCCCATCATTCTCCTAATGATGTGATCTCGTTATCAATGACATTCAATGTCCATAGTCAGGAAACCATGACTATCTGTTGATCAACGAGCTAGTCAACTAGAGGCTTACTAGGGACATGTTGGTGTCTATGTATTCACACATGTATTACAATTTCCGGATAACACAATTATAGCATGAATAAAGGACAATTATCATGAACAAGGAAATACAATAATAATCCTTTTATTATTGCCTCTAGGGCATATTTCCAACAGTCTGTACATGCTAGGCTCGTCAACACCCGTTGTATTCGAACGTTAGAATCTATCACACCCGATCATCACATGGTGCTTCGAAACAACGAACCTTCGCAACGGTGCACAGTTAGGGGGAACACTTTTCTTGAAATTTTAGTGAGGGATCATCTTATTTAAGCTACCGTCGTTCTAAGCAAATAATATGTAAAACATGATAAACATCACATGCAATCAAATAGTGACATGATATGGCCAATATCATTTTGCTCCTTTTGATCTCCATCTTCGGGGCTCCATGATCATCGTTGTCACCGGCATGACACCATAATCTCCATCATCATGATCTCCATCATCGTGTCTTCTTGAAGTTGTCTCGTCATCTATTACTTCTACTACTATGGCTAACGCTTTAGCAATAAAGTAAAGTAATTACATGACGTTTATGTTGACACGCAGGTCATAAATAAATTAAGACAACTCCTATGGCTCCTGCCGGTTGTCATACTCATCGACATGCAAGTCGTGATTCCTATTACAAGAACATGATCAATCTCATACATCACATATATCATTCATCACATCCTTTTGGCCATATCACATCACAAGGCATATGCTACAAAAACAAGTTAGACGTCCTCTAATTGTTGTTGCAAGTTATTACGTGGCTACTATAGGTTTCTAGCAAGAACGTTTCTTACCTACGCCAAAACCACAACGTGATATGCCAATTTATATTTACCCTTCATAAGGACCCTTTTCATCGAATCCGATCCGACTAAAGTGGGAGAGATAGACACCCGCTAGCCACCTTATGCAACTAGTGCATGTCAGTCGGTGGAACCAGTCTCACGTAAGAGTATGTGTAAGGTCGGCCCGGGCCGCTTCATCCCACGATGCCGCCGAATCAAGATAGACTAGTAACGGAAAATAAATTGACAAAATCGACGCCCACAACTGCTTTGTGTTCTACTCGTGCATAGAAACTACACATAGACCTAGCTCATGATGCCACTGTTGGGGATCGTAGAAGAAATTTAAAATTTTCTACGCATCACCAAGATCTATCTATGGAGTAGTCTAGCAACAAGGGGAAGGAGAGTGCATCTACATACCCATGTAGATCGCTAAGCGGAAGTGTTCAAGTGAACGGGGTTGATGGAGTCGTACTCGTCGTGATCCAAATCACCGATGATCCTAGCGCCGAACGGACGGCACCTCCGCGTTCAACACACGTACGGAACGGAGACGTCTCCCACGCGTTGATCCAGCAAGGAGGCGGGAGAGGTTAAGGAAGAGAGTCCAACAACAGCACGACGGCGTGGTGGTGATGGAGTGGCAGTTCTCCGGCAGGGCTTCGCCAAGCTCACGCGGAGGAGGAGAGGTATTGGAGGGGAGGGGCTGCGCCAGGTTCAAGGGTGTGGCCGCCCTCCCACCCCTCCACTATTTATAGGTGGGGAGAGAGGGGCGGCCCCCCTAGATCCCATCTAGGGTTGGGGGCGGCAGCCAAGGGGGGAGGAGTGCCTGCAAACTAAGGGAGAAAAGCTCAATCGTTGAGCTTGTGCTCAGATTGTCTGAGTGCAACAATCACTTGAATCGAGTGGGAGTTGATCTTCCAGATAGTGATGTTTCTCCAAAGTCATTACCACCAAGCTGCTAGAGCTTCGTGATGAACTATAACATATCAGGGATAGATATGATGATCCTTGAAATATTCGTGATGTTTGACACCGCGAAAGTAGAAATCAAGAAGGAGCATCAATTGTTGATGGTTGGTGAAACCACTAGTTTCAAGAAGGGCAAGGGAACAAAGGGATACTTCATGAAACGGCAAATCAGCTGCTGCTCTAGTGAAGAAACCGAAGGTTGAACCCAAACCCGAGACTAAGTGCTTCTGTAATAAAGGGAACAGCCACTGGAGCAGAATTACCCTAGATACTTGGTAGATGAGAAGGCTGGCAAGGTCGATAGAAGTATATTGGATATACATTGTGTTGATGTGTACTTTACTAGTACTCCTAGTAGCACCAGGGTATTAGATACCGGTTCAGTAACTCGAAATAAAAGCTACGGAATAAACGGAGACTAGCTAAAGGTGAGCTGACGATATGTGTTGGAAATGTTTCCAATATTGATATGATCAAGCATCGCACGCTCGCTCTACCATCGAGATTGGTGTTAAAACCTGAATAATTGTTATTTGGTGTTTGCGTTGAGCATAGACATGATTGGATTATGACTATCGCAATACGGTTATTCATTTAAAGAGAATAATGGTTACTCTATTTATTTGAATAATACCTTCAATGGTCTTGCACCTAAAATGAATGGTTCATTGAAATCTTGATCGTAGTGATACACATGTTCATGCCAAAAGATAGTAATGACAGTACCACCTACTTGTGGCACTGCCACGTAAGTCATATCGGTATAAAATGCATGAAGAAGCTCCATGTTGATGGATCTTTGGACTCACTCATTTTTGAAAAGTTTGAGACATGCGAACCATGTCTATTGGTATATATGCATGAAGAAACTCCATGCAAATGGACCGTTTGAACTCACTTGATTTTGAATCACTTGAGACATGCAAATCATACCACATGGGCAAGATGACTGAAAGCCTCGTTTGAGTAAGACGGAACAAGATAGCAACTCATTGGAAGTAACACATTTTGATGTGTGCAGTCCAATGAGTGCTGAGGCATGCAGTGAATATCATTATGTTCTTACTTCACAGATGATTCGAGTAGATGTTGAGAATATTTTCTTGATGAAACACAAGTCTGAATTATTGAATGGTTCAAGTAATTTCAGAGTGAAGTTGAAGATCATCGTGACAAGAGGATAAAATGTCTATGATAAGATCATAGAGATGAGTATCTGAGTTACGAGTTTTGGCACACAATTAAGACATTGTGGAAATTGTTTCACAATTAATACCGCCTGGAACACCATAGTATGATGGTGTGTCCGAACATCATAGTTGCACCCTATTGGATATGGTGCGTACCATGATGTCTCTTATCGAATTACCACTATCGTTCATGGGTTAGGCATTAGAGACATCCGCACTCACTTTAATAGGGTACCACGTAATTCCGTTGAGATGACACCGGTTTAGAGAAACCTATGTTGTCATTTCTTAAAGGTTTGGGGCTGCGACGCTTATGTGAAAAAGTTTCAGGTTGATAAGCTCGAACCCAAAGCGGATAAAATGCATCTTCATAGGACACCCAAAACAGTTGGGTATACCTCCTAATTCAGATCCGAAAGCAATATGGATTGTTTCTTGAATCAGGTCCTTTCTCGAGGAAAGGTTTCTCTCGAAGAATTGAGTGGGAGGATGGTGGAGACTTGATGTGGTTATTGAACCGCCACTTCAACCAGTGTGTATCAGGGCATAGGAAGTTGTTCATCTGGCACCTACACCAATTGAAGTAGAAGCTTATGATAGTGATCATGAAGTTTCGGATCAAGTCACTGTCGTACCTCGTAGGGTGACAAGGATACGTACTACTTCAGAGTGGTACGGTAATCCTGTCTTGAAGGTCATGTTGCTAGACAACAATGAACCTACGAGGTATGGAGAAGCGATGGTGGGCCCAAATTCAGACAAATGGTTAGAAGCCATGAAATCCGAGATAGGATCCATGTATCAGAACAAAGCATGGACTTTGGTGGACTTGCCCGATGATCGGCAAGCCATTGAGATAAATGGATCTTTAAGAAGAAGACGGACTTGGACCATAATGTCACCGTCTATGAAGCTCGACTTGTGGCGAAGAGTTTTTCACAAGTTCAAGGAGTTGACTACGATGAGATTTTCTCATCCGTAGCGATGCTTAAGTCCGTCGGATTCATGTTAGCATTAGCTGCATTTATGAAATCTCGCAGATGGATGTCAAAACGAGTTTCCTTACCAGTTTTCGTAAGGAAAGATTGTATGTAATACAATCAGAAAGGTTTTGTCGATCCTAAGGATTCTGAAAGGTATGCTAGCTCCAACAATCCTTCTAAGGACTGGAATAAGCATCTCGGAGTTGGAATGTGCGCTTTGATGAAATGATCAAAGATTTTGGGTTTATACAAAGTTCATGAGAAACTTGTATTTCCAAAGAAGTGAGTGGGAGCACTATAGAATTTCTGATGAATATATGTTGTCGACATATCATAGATCAGAGATGACGTAGATTTTCTGGAAAGCATATAGGGTTATTTGAAAGTGTTTTTCAATGGAAAGCCTGGATTAAGCTACTTGAACATTGAGCATCAAGATCTATAAGGATAGATCAAAACGCTTAATGGTACTTTTCAAATGAGCACATACCTTGACATGATCTTGAAGGTGTTCAAGATGGATCAGTCAAAGAAGGAGTTCTTGCCTGAGTTGTAAGGTATGAAGTTAAGACTTAAAGCTCGACCACGGCAGAATAGAGAGAAAGGACGAAGGTCGTCTCCTATGCTTAAGACATAGGCTCTACAGTATGCTATGCTGTGTACCGCACCTGAAGTGTGTCTTGCCATGAGTTAGTCAAGGGGTACAAGAGTGATCCAAGAATGGATCACAGACAGCGGTCAAAGTTATCCTTAGTAACTAGTGGACTAAGGAATTTTCTCGATTATGGAGGTGGTAAAAGAGTTCGTCGTAAAGGTTACGTCGATGCAAGCTTAACACCTATCCGGATAGCTCTAAGTAGAGATACCGGATACGTATAATGGGGCAACAATTTAGAATAGCTCCAAGTGGAACAGTTATTTGGAATGGCTCCAAATAGAACGTGGTAGCTACATCTAGGAGATGACATAGAGATTTGTAAAGCACACACGGATCTGAAAGGTTCAGACCCGTTGACTAAAAACCTCTCTCACAAGCAACATGATCAAACCCAAGACTCTTTGGATGTTGGTCACATGGTGATGTGACCTGTCAGTGTTAATCACATGGTGATGTGAACTAGATTATTGACTCTAGTGCAAGTGGGAGACTGTTGGAAATATGCCCTAGAGGCAATAATAAAAGTGTTATTATTATATTTCTTTGTTCATGATAATAGTCTTTTATTCATGCTATAACTGTATTATCCGGAAATCGTAATACACGTGTGAATACATAGACCACAATATGTCCCTAGTGAGCCTCTAGTTGACTAGCTCGTTGTGATCAACAGATAGTCATGGTTTCCTGGCTATGGACATTGGATGTCGTTGATAACGGGATCACATCATTAGGAGAATGATGTGATGGACAAGACCCAATCCTAAGCATAACACAAAGATCGTGTAGTTCGTTTGCTAGAGCTTTGCCAATGTCAAGTATCTCTTCCTTAGACCATGAGATCGTGTAACTCCCTGATACCGTAAGAGTGCTTTGGGTGTACCAAACGTCACAACGTAACTGGGTGATTATAAAGGTGCACTACAGGTATCTCCGAAAGTGTTTGTTGGGTTGACACGGATCGAGACTGGGATTTGTCACTCCGTGTAAACGGAGAGGTATCTCTGGGCCCACTCGGTAGGACATCATCATAATGTGCACAATGTGACCAAGGGGTTGATCATGGGATGATGTGTTACGGAACGAGTAAAGAGACTTGCCGGTAACGAGATTGAACAAGGTATCGGTATACCGACGATCGAATCTCGGGCAAGTACAATACCGCTAGACAAAGGGAATTGCATACGGGATTGATTAAGTCCTTGACATCGTGGTTCATCCGATGAGATCATCGTGGAACATGTGGGAGCCAACATGGGTATCCAGATCCCGCTGTTGGTTATTGACCGGAGAACGTCTCGGTCATGTCTGCATGTCTCCCGAACCCGTAGGGTCTACACACTTAAGGTTCGATGACGCTAGGGTTATAAAGGAAGTTTGTATGTGGTTACCGAATGTTGTTCGGAGTCCCGGATGAGATCCCGGACGTCACGAGGAGTTCCGGAATGGTCCGGAGGTAAAGATTTATATATGGGAAGTCCTGTTTTGGTCACCGAAAGAGTTTCGGGTTTTATCGGTAACGTACCGGGACCACCGGGAGGGTCCCGGGGGTCCACCAAGTGGGGCCACCAACCCCGGAGGCTTGCATGGGCCAAGAGTGGTGAGGGACCAGCCCCTTAGTGGGCTGGTGCGCCTCCCACAAGGGCCCATGGCGCCTAAGAGGTGGAAAGGGGGCAAACCCTAAGGGGATATGGGCCTTAGGGCCCATATTGGTGCGCCTCCCTCTCCTCTCCCCTCTTGGCCGCCACCCCCTTTGCCATCTAGGGCTGCCGCCCCCTAGGGGTGGGAACCCTAGAGGGGGGCGCACCCTCCTCCCTCTCCCCTATAAATAGTGAGGCATAGGGCTGCCCATAACACGCGATTCGATCTCTCGTTGGCGCAGCCCTGCGTCTCTTCTTCCTCCTCTTCTAGCCACGCTCCTCCACCACCACCATGCCGTTGTGCTGCTACTGGATGGAGTCTTCCTCAACCTCTCCCTCTCTCCTTGCTGGATCAAGGCGTGGGAGACGTCACCGGGATGTACGTGTGTTGAACGCGGAGGTGCCGTCCGTTCGGCACTAGGATCTCCGGTGATTTGAATCACGACGAGTATGACTCCTTCAACCTCGTTCTCTTGAACGCTTCCGCTTAGTGATCTACAAGGGTATGTAGATGCACTCTCCTTCCCCTCGTTGCTGGTTTCTCCATAGATAGATCTTGGTGACACGTAGGAAAATTTTGAATTTCTGCTACGTTCCCCAACAGATACCTTGTTCAATCTCATTACCGGCAAGTCTCTTTACTCGTTCCGTAACACATCATCCCGTGATCAACTCCTTGATCACATTGTGCACATTATGATGATGTCCTACTGAGTGGGTCCAGAGATACCTCTCCCTTACACAGAGCGGCAAATCCCAGTCTCGATTCGTGCCAACCCAACAGACACTTTCGGAGATACCTGTAGTGAACCTTTATAGCCACCCAGTTACGTTGTGACGTTTGGTACACCCAAAGCATTCCTACGGTATCCGGGAGTTGCACAATCTCATGGTCTAAGGAAATGATACTTGACATTAGAAAAGCTTTAGCATACGAACTACACGATCTTGTGCTAGGCTTAGGATTGGGTCTTGTCCATCACATCATTCTCCTAATGATGTGATCCCGTTATCAACGACATCCAATGTCCATGGTCAGGAAACCGTAACCATCTTATTGATCAACGAGCTAGTCAACTAGAGGCTTACTAGGGACATGGTGTTGTCTATGTATCCACACATGTATCTGAGTTTCCTATCAATACAATTCTAGCATGGATAATAAACGATTATCATGAACAATGAAATATGATATAATAACTACTTTATTATAGCCTCTAGGGCATATTTCCAACACAGTCTTTCATTGAGGAAAAAAATCATAAGCAAGCTTTCGGGACGAGACTCCGCCGCCACGAGGCGAAACCTTGGCGGAACCAATCTAGGGCTCCGGTGGAGCTGTTCTGCCGGGGACACTTCCCTCCGGGAGGGGAAAATCATCACCATCGTCATCACCAACGATCCTCTCATCGGGAGGGGGTCAATATCCATCAACATCTTCACCAGCACCATCTCCCCTCAAACCCTAGTTCATCTCTTGTATCCAATTCTTGTCTCCAAGTCCGGGATTGGTACCTGTGGGTTGCTAGTAGTGTTAATTACTCCTTGTAGTTGATGCTAGTTGGTTTATTTGGTGGAAGATCATATGTTTAGATCCTATATGCATATTAATACCCCTCTGATTATGAACATGAATATGCTTTATGAGTAGTTACGTTTGTTCCTGAGGACATGGGAGAAGTCTTGCTATTAGTAGTCATGTGAATTTGGTATTCGTTCGATATTTTGATGAGATGTATGTTGTCTCTCCTCTAGTGGTGTTATGTGAACGTCGACTACATGACACTTCACCATTATTTGGGCCTAGAGGAAGGCATTGGGAAGTAATAAGTAGATGATGGGTTGCTAGAGTGACAGAAGCTTAAACCCTAGTTTATGCGTTGCTTCGTAAGGGGCTGATTTGGATCCATATGTTTCATGCTATGGTTAGGTTTACCTTAATACTTTTGTTGTAGTTGCGGATGCTTGCAATAGAGATTAATCATAAGTGGGATGCTTGTCCAAGTAAGGACAACACCCAAGCACCGGACCACCCACATATCAGATTATCAAAGTACCAAACGCGAATCATATGATCGTGATGAAACCTAGCTTGACGATAATTCCCATGTCTCCTCGGGAGCGCTTTTCTCTATATAAGAATTTGTCCAGGCTTGTCCTTTGCTACAAAAAGGTTTGGGCCACCTTGCTGCACTTTATTTACTTTTGTTACTTGTTGCTCGTTACAAATTATCTTATCACAAAACTATCTATTACCTGTAATTTCGGTGCTTACAGAGAATACCTTGCTGAAAACCGCTTATCATTTCCTTCTGCTCCTCGTTGGGTTCGACACTCTTAATTATCGAAAGGACTATGATAGATCCCCTATACTTGTGGGTCATCAAGACTCTTTTCTGGCGCCGTTGCCGGGGAGTGAAGTGCCTTTGGTAGGTGGAATTTGGTAAGGAAAAATTTATATAGTATGTTGAATTTTACTCTCACTTGTTACTATGGAAAGTAATCCGCTGAGGGGCTTGTTCGGGGTATCTTCACCCCGACCAGTAGACCATAGAGTTGCTCCTAAACCTACTGAACCTACTGAAAATGAAAATGACTTCTTTGAAATTCCTTCGGGTATGATAGAAAAATTGCTAGCTAATCCTTTTGTAGGAGATGGAACATTACATCCTGATGAGCACCTAATATATGTGGATGAAGTCTGTGGATTATTTAAGCTTGCAGGTATGCCCGATGATGTTACCAAGAAGAAGGTCTTCCCTTTATCTTTGGAGGGAGACGCATTGACATGGTATAGGCTATGTGATGATATGGGGTCATGGAACTACAAACGATTGAAATTGGAATTTCATCAGAAGTTTTATCCTATGCATCTTGTTCATCGTGATTATAATTATATATATAATTTTTGGTCTCGCGAAGGAAAAAGCATCGCTCAAGCTTGGGGGAGGCTTAAGTCAATTTTACATTCATTCCCCAATCATGAGCTCTCAAGAGAAATGAGTATTCAAAAAATTTATGCTCGGCTTTCTGATAACAACCGCACCATGCTCGATACTTCTTGTGCTGGCTCTTTTATGATGAAGACTATTGAATTAAAATGGGATTTATTGGAAAGAATTAAACGCAACTCTGAAGATTGGGATCTCGACGAAGGTAAGGAGTCAGGTATGACACCTAAGTTCGATTGTGTTAAATCTTTTATGGATACCGATGTTTTCCGTAAATTTAGCACTAAATATGGACTTGACTCTGAAATAGTAGCTTCTTTCTGTGAATCTTTTGCTACTCATATTGATCTCCCTAAAGAGAAGTGGTTTAAATATCATACTCCCATAGAAGTAAATGTAGTGGCACCTATTAAAGTTGAAGAAAAGACTATCACTTATAATGATCCTATTGTTCCTACTGCTTATGTTGAGAAACCACCTTTTCCTGTTAGGATAAACGATCATGCTAAAGCTTCAATTGTGGTTCGTAAAAGCAATATTAGAACCTATACACCTCCTGAGAAAGTTAAAGTTGAACCTAATATTGCTATTGTTAAGGATCTCTTGGCTGATAATATTGATGGGCATGTTATTTATTTCTGTGATGAAACTGCTAGAATTGCTAAACCTTGTGCTGAAGATAAACATAGACCTGTGGTAGGCATGCCTGTTATTTCTGTTAAAATAGGAGATCATTGTTATCATGGCTTGTGTGATATGGGTGCTAGTGCTAGTGCAATACCTGTTGACTTATACAAAGAAATTATGCATGATATTGCACATGCTGAGTTAGAAGATATTGATGTCACAATTAAACTTGCCAATAGAGATACTATTTCACCAATTGGGATTGTTAGAGATGTTGAAGTATTGTGTGGGAAAACTAAATATCCTGCTGATTTTGTTGTTCTTGGTTCCCCACAAGATAGCTCTTGTCCCATTATATTTGGTAGACCCTTCTTAAACACTGTTAATGCTAGGATAGACTGCAAAAAGGATGTTATTACTATTGGTTTAGGTGATATGTCTCATGAGTTCAACTTTTCTAAATTTCGTAGACAACACCGTGAAGAAGAATTGCCTAGTAAAGATGAAATTATTGGTCTTGCTTCTATTGTCGTACCTCCTAGTGATCCTTTAGAAAAATATTTGCTAGACCATGAAAATGATATGTAAATGAATGAAATAAGGGAAATAGATGAAGTGTTCTTTAAACAGGGACCTATTCTAAAACACAACTTGCCTATCGAAATCTTAGGGGATCCTCCTCCACCCAAGGGTGATCCCGTGTTTGAGCTTAAACCATTGCCTGATACTCTTAAATATGCTTATCTTGATAAAAAGAAGATATATTCTATTATTATTAGTGCTAACCTTTCAGGGAAGGAGGAAGAAAGATTATTGAAAACTCTGAAGAACCACCGTCCTGCTATTGGATATACTCTTGATGATCTTAAGGGCATTAGTCCCACTCTATGTCAACACAAAATAAATTTGGAAAAAGACGCCAAACCAGTTATTGATCACCAATGACGGCTGAATCCTAAGATGAAAGAAGTGGTAAGAAAAGAAATACTAAAGCTCCTTGAGGCAGGTATAATTTATCCCGTTGCTGATAGTCAGTGGGTAAGTCCTGTCCATTGTGTTCCTAAGAAGGGAGGTATTACTGTCGTTCCTAATGATAAAGATGAATTGATCCCGCAAAGAACTATTACAGTTTATAGGATGGTAATTGATTTCTGCAAATTAAATAAGGGTACTAAAAAATATCATTACCCCTTACCTTTTATTGATCAAATGCTAGAAAGATTATCCAAACATACACATTTTTGCTTGCTAGATGGTTATTCTGGTTTCTCCCAAATACCTATGTCAGCTGATGATCAATCTAAGACCACTTTTACTTGCCCTTTTGGTACTTTTGCTTATAGACATATGCCTTTCGGTTTATGTAATGCACCTGCTACCTTTCAAAGATGCATGATGGCTATATTTTCTGATTTTTGTGAAAAGATATGTGAGGTATTCTCTTGATGATTGCTTAAGCAACCTTGATCGAGTTTTGCAGAGATGTGAAGAAACTAACCTTGTCTTGAATTGGGAGAAATGCCACTTTATGGTTATTGAAGGTATTGTCTTGGGGCACAAAATTTTTGAAAGAGGCATTGAAGTTGATAAAGCTAAAGTTGATGCTATTGAAAAGATGCCGTGTCCCAAGGACATCAAAGGTATAAGAAGTTTCCTTGGTCATGCCAGCTTTTATAGGAGGTTCATTAAGGATTTCTCAAAAATTTCTTGGCATCTGACTAATTTATTAAAAAAAGACATACCATTCGTCTTTGATGATGATTGTGTAGAAGCATTTGAACTACTTAAGAAAGCATTGATCTCTGCACCTATTGTTCAGCCACCTGATTGGAATTTACCTTTTGAAATTATGTTTGCTGCTAGTGATTACGCTGTAGGTGCTGTTCTAGGGAAAAGAGTTGATAAGAAATTAAATGTTATTCAATATGCTAGTAAAACTCTAGACAATGCCCAGAGAAATTATGCTACAACTGAAAAAGAATTCTTAGCAGTTGTATTTGCTTGTGAAAAGTTCAGACCTTATATTGTTGATTCTAAAGTAACTATTCACACAGATCATGCTGCTATTAAATATCTTATGGAAAAAAAGATGTTAAACCTAGACTTATTAGATGGGTTCTCCTCCTACAAGAATTTGATTTGCATATTATTGATAGAAAGGGAGCTGAGAACTCCATTGCAAACAACTTGTCTTGGTTAGAAAATGTTCTTGATGACCCACTACCTATTGATGATAGCTTTCCTGATGAACAATTAAATGTCAACTTCAGGTTTTCTACAACCGAACATTAACAAATTCCCACCTACCCATAACCGCGGGCACGGCTTTCGAAAGTTCAAATCCCTGCAAGGGTGTTCCAACTTAGCCCATCACAAGCTCTCACGGTCAACGAAGGATATTCCTTCTAGCGGGAAGACCCGATCGGACTCAAAATCCCGGTTACAAGACATTTCGACAATGGTAAAACAAGACCAGCAAAGCCACCCGAATGTGCCGACAAATCCCGATAGGAGCTGCACATATCTCGTTCTCAGGGCACACCGGATTGTCCAAACTTCCGGTAGGCCAGCCCAGAGTTGCCCCTGGTGGCCACCGGCGGCTGACAAGGTGGACCAACACTCAGAGGAGCACTGGCCCGGGGGTTTAAATAAAGATGACCCTTGAGCCGGCCGACTCAAGGGAAAGAAAAGGCTAGGGGGCGAATGGTAAAACCAATGTTGGGCCTTGCTGGAGGAGTTTTATTCAAGGCGAACTGTCAAGGGGTTCCCATTATACCCAACCGCGTAAGGAACGCAAAATCCGGGAACATAACACCGATATGACGGAAACTAGGGCGGCAAGAGTGGAACAAAACACCAGGCATAAGGCCGAGCCTTCCACCCTTTACCAAGTATATAGATGCATTAATTAAATAAGAGATATGGTGATATCCCAACAAGTAAACATGTTCCAACAAGGAACAACATCTCCATGTTCCAACAAGGAACAAACTTCAATCTTCATCTGCAACTAACAACACTGTAAGAGGGGCTGAGCAAAGCGGTAACATAGCCAAACAACGGTTTGCTAGGACAAGGTGGGTTAGTGGCTTGGTTCAACAATATGGGAGGCATGATAAGCAAGTGGTAGGTATCGCAGCATAGGCATAGCAAAAGAGCGAGCAACTAAGCAAGCAAAGATAGAAGTGATTTCGAGGGTATGATCATCTTGCCTGAAATCCCGCAAGGAAGAAGAATGAGTCCATGAAGAAGGCAAATGGACGTAGTCAAACGAATCCTCACAACACGACGTTACCGGAACCAACCCGAAGAAGCAACACCGGAAAGAAGCAAACAACATAGTAAACAAACCACACATGAACATGGTATGATATGTGGGATGCGGTACGCGATGCATATGCATGATTTGCAAGGGAATGAATGAACCTGGCCTCAACTTGGAAATCCAAGTGTGCCACTAGAAAGTTGAGGTGATTTCGGTTGAAATCGATATGAAGAACACCGGAATCGGAGACACGGTTTGGAAATGGAAGCAAAACAAATATGGCACCGGTCTGCGATAAACGGCAAGTAGCTCTCTAAATGCAACAAGTTAAACATGCTACAACACTCAAACATGGCAACAAAATGCATGACAGGGATCTATTCATGATGCTTAACAAAAGAGGAACACTGAGCTACGGCCAAATCATCCATTAACAGGTTTAAACAAGCATGGCAAAAATGCAATTGGTAAACAGATCTCAGACTTGGTGAAATTAACACTTGTCTGGAATATCAGATCAGGTAGCACACTTTGGAGCATGAAAACTATAAGCTACAGGGCCTGAACATGGCAACGTATAGCATGGCATGGAGATACTCAAAGAGCTTAACAAAAGTCCCTTAGTGACCTTGAGCCAAAAGGGATCAGAAAATACATTTGCAAGCATGTGAACATGGCAAAAACATAATCAGGTTACAGACTTAGTGAAAACCTGGAGCATGCAAATTCGATATCAAGTAGGTATGCTTACGAGCTCGATGCACTCACTACAGAGCATGTCATGACAATCTAAGCATACACCCATCAACAAAATGCACTCACTACAGAGCCCGAGGCGCGCCGTGGCGAGGAGAGGCGACGGGACGCCGGACGGCGGAGGAGCGGACCGGCGACATCGATGGGCGGCGCCGGCGACGAGGGAACATGGCGGCGGGGCGATGGCGGCGAGGAGAGGTGCGGGCGCCGGTGGAATGGCGCGGCGGCGCGGCGAGCGAAGTCCTGCGCGGTGGCGGTGCGCTGCGGTGGCCGGCGCAGCTCCGACGGCCGGAAGCCGAGAAGATGGTGGGCGGCGTGCGCGGGGTCCTCCGCGGGTGGCGGCGGCGGCGGTTGGGCCCCGCAGGCCTGCGATGGGCCTGCAGAGCCGGCGTGGTGAAGGGAGAGGAGAGAGAGGGTGAGGCGCTGAGGAGGCGATGGCCGGTTGGCTGCGGCGGCGTGGAGGGCGACGTGGCGGCCTCTGGTTGGTCGGACTGAGGTGAAGGCTGGACGTGTCCGGCGGGCGCGGACATGTCCGGTGGCGGAGTGGGAAGACGCTAGGGTTTTCGACTGCGGGAAAAATCGGGGAGAGCCACATATTTATAGGTAGAGGGAGCTAGGAGAGTCCAAATGAGGTGCGGTTTTCGGCCACGCGATCATGATCGAACGACCGAGATGATGGAGGAGGTTTAGGTGGGTTTTGGGCCACTTTGGAAGGGTGTTGGGCTGCAGCACACACGAGGCCTTCTCGGTCCCTCGGTTAACCGTTGGAGTATCAAACGAAGTCCAACTGGTACAAAACTTGACAGGCGGTCTACCGGTAGTAAACCAAGGCCGCATGACAAGTCTCGGTCCAATCCAGAAATGTTTAATGCCCACACACGAAAAAGAAGGTAGAAAGGGACACCGGGTGACATAGGAGCGCCGGATTGCAAAACGGACAACGGGGAAAAGGCTCGGATGCATGAGACGAACATGTATGCAAATGAAATGCACATGATGACATGATATGCAATGCAAGACACGCAAGAAATGACAAGGCAACAACAGCGAATAACTGGACGACACCTGGCACAACGGTCTCAGGGCGTCACAACACTCCACCACTACGAGAGGATCTCGTCCCGAGATCTAGAATGGCACCGGAGGGAAAAATGGAAGAGAAAGAGAAGAGGTAAAACTAAGTTGCTTGTATGACCAACGAGTGAAACCAAGAACCTTGCAAAGGTTAAGCCATTTCGAGAAAAGAATACAACAAAGATGAATGAAGTTGAAAACACTCTGTTAGAAAAGAGAAACAAGGAAGAACAAATTCTGACAGCACTCTGGTTGAAAAGAGATGAAAGACTAGATAGGAAGAAAAGAGCTTGAGCAGAGGACACGACACTCCGGTTAAATGGATAGGCACGAAAACAACACTATCCAAGATGATGAGAGAAAAGAGCAACATCACCATGACTCCGGAACAAAAGAATAGAATGGAATGGAATGAGCGAAGGGAAACAGGATCTTGAGGGAGCACGCTTACAACAAATGCTAGAACGGAGTTGTTGGAAAACCAACAACGAAAAGAATAAGCTTGATATGGTCTTTTGGAATACATCTCCGATTATGATATGACAACCTGCCACTCACGGGAAAAAAAATTGGATTGGTAAGAACAAGGAGACGAGAAACTTATTTCACCGGAAGGATGAAAGAAGAACTTGGGTCTTATATGAGCACCATAAATAGCAACAATCCTTAGGGACGGTTTTGGATGAAATATAGCCCAAGATAATTCCAATGACGAGATTGATGGCTTTAAAATAGCTCATTCTTAACAACATGTGAATAATGAGACCTGAACTCAAATTATCAAGAATGACATAATACCACCTCAAACGATACGGTTGAAAGAATTGCACTTTAAAATGCAAGATAAAGAATGCTTGAGTTCCTCTGAAAAGAATCTTGATGAGCACTTCGAGAAGGTATTAAATCCTTGATGAACCATCATGTAGAACCTTCATGAAGAACTCCGGTAGTAAAAGAATGATCCAAACTAATTGAATGATGAAAAGAATAAGATTGAAGCCTCGCAATGATTTAGATAGAGATCTTTGTGATAATATCATTGCGAGAGCTTGGGACTCCGGGAAAGAAAGATGAACAAATGAAATCAAGAATTTGATGAACCTCCGGAATAAGGAATTAATCATTTGGGTGAATCAAGAATAAGAATTATGTTATGCTCCTCCTTCACCAATTAAATTGATGACGAGCAAACGGATTGTATACAACTTATTCTCGTAGAAAGAATTAAGATAGATATAGAGTCGACTTGGAAAAGGTCTTCAACGAACCACCGGTAGGATTGAAACAACGAATAAATTGATATGATAACAAAGGAAGATAAATCTTGAACGAGCCACCGGTAAGAATTGAAAATGAACAAATAGAAGATAAAGAAACACCGGAAGAATTATAAAATGAACAAAGATGCTTGAGAGGAATTAGATACATGAGAACGAAGAGATCACGAGCCGATTAGAGTATAATTGATCGATGCACCGGTAAGATTAGGAGAACGATAACTGAAAGCTGTGAATGAATACTTATGAGACGATGGGCTCCGGAGAATCAAACTGAAAAAAAATACTCTGAATTACTCCAGATGGGTGAAAAGAATTCTCACAATCAAAAACAATTATGAGACGATGGCAACAAGCTAGAATCACGAATCTTGAAGAGAACGGGCCAAGATTGAGAGGAAAAATCTTCTTCGGTCTTGAAATGTTGAGCGTGACGACGAGAAAACACCACCAAGAATTGTTGAGATACTCCTGGATGAAAATTAGAAAGGTTGAGCCAACGATGGAAAGAATTTGAAAGATCTTGGAGAAAGACATTTGACTGATGATAAATCATTCTTACGTCAATCTTTGAAATGAATTTGAAAAACTCTGGGAAAATAAGAAGAGTCAGGTAAGATCCTAGGAAAAAAACTGTGGGTTAGGGCCCACTCAAAAGAAACACCGTAGAATGATTTAAAAGAGAGAAAGCATCGGTTGAATTAATGACTTGAATGAGGTGACATCCTCGAAAGATCTTGAATGAAAGCAGAGTGGAAACACGAATCCTCGAGATATCTTGAGCACTCCGGAACAATTAAATAGCGAGAAGTGGATAAATGTGAGGTGCACCGGTATGAGAAGGTATTGAAATGAGGAAAAGATATGATCCACAAAGCTTGACTTGGATCCACCGGAGAAGATAAAAGAAACGAAGTATGATGAACTATAAGTTCCGTTAGTATCTTCATGAGAATCACCGGATAAGAACATTGGCGGAAAAAGGAATGAAGAGACTTCACAAGAATAAAATGATACCAGATTAAGAAATCTGAGTCCTTGAAGAAACAAGGGTGGGTGGGCGGGAAAAACAAAGGCAACTTGGAGACGGATGAAAAGGACAACGTTGAGAAGAACTGATAATTGATCTTGCGGACGTTGAAAATGAACGGAACCGCTTGAGGAGAAAACACACCGGTTGAAAAGGATTGACATGACAATCTCGATTATCATGAAGGATTAGTATTCACATAGAAATATAAGAACACCGCTTGGAAAAGGTATGGAATCAACACTTGACTTCGAAGCAACTCGAATACCACAACTCAAAACAAAAACAAAAGGTTGGCTCACAGAATAAGCCAGAACAAACATATGATAGAGATTTCGTCCGAAGTTTTCGTGGTGGGGCCTACACGGGCTCGAACGTACAGCACCATCATGTACAAGGCAGTGCACATGACATACGAAGCGTCCCCGAGTCGGCATAGCCAAGGACTCTTTAAGACACAATGAGACCACTGTAAAACCGACCGTGAATAGGCGGACCACTAGATGTCGAACCCCAATTTCATATCATATGTCTGTCGAAAAGATATCCTAAGAGCTACTTGAATTCCACTTATAAACTCCCGAAACTTTTTGGTTATGCAATCAGGTGTTGGGGATACAGGGGAAGCATAATATCTCACCCAAACTAGCAAATCCTACATCCAGCTGTATCCATCCTTCAACACATAACCAAGAAACCTTCAGAAATCGTCTACCTCAACCTTCGAAAAGCATCCGTTATACGAGTTATGGCAATACTCCCGAACTCCCGCCCCAGTACTGGGTGGCGTCGAGGTTATCTCACCAACAACTGCATAAAAGAGATTTTCGATGTCGACGAAACTAAACTCAGGTATTCCAGAACTGCAACGATAAAATTGTGACGACAACACCTCGGAGCTCAACTCCCCGGGACACTGCCACAACTCCTAAAGACAGGAGGCACCAAGAACAATGTTCTCGTCATAAAACCATCGGAACGATTCCAAGATACCCGCGTGATCCTAAATTTTTTTTAGTGAAATTTGAGAAGAGAAGAGTCAAAACTCTACGTCAGGATGCCTTACCAGAGCGATGAAGGGACTGGGAGGTAAAAAGAATTCCTAAACTCTCCGATATATAATTCCTAAATGACCCAAAACATTTTTTTCTAGACCCCGACAACGGCTGCTAAAAACGATCAAGCAGTGGGGGCTCCTAAGGTCGGGGAAGGCTCTGATACCAACTTGTAACGCCCTCGATGCGGCTATATCTCCCACGTGTCGAAGCACGACTTAGAGGCAAAACCGCATTGAAAGCAATGTCGCAAGTGAGGTAATCTTCACACAACCCATGTAATATATAAGGGAAAGAGATACATAGTTGGCTTACAATCGCCACTTCACACAATTACATGAATCAAGCATTACATCAACCAGATACAATCATGGTCCGACTACGGAACCAAAATAAAAGAAGACTACCCCAAATGCTACACAGATCCCCGATCGTCCCGACTGGGCTCCACTACTGATCAACTAACACGAAACAACACAAAGGACAAGACCTCCATCGAGCTCCTCCTTGATCTCGGTTGCGTCATCTGCACGGACTCATCGGCACCTGCAAACTGGTTTTGGAAGTAATCTGTGAGCCACGGGGACTCAGCAATCTCGCACCCTCGCGATCAAGACTATTTAAGCTTAAGGGTAAGGTAAAGGTATGAGGTGGAGCTGCAGCGAGTGACTAGCATATATGGTGGCTAACATACGCAAATGAGAGCGAGAAGAGAAGGCAAGAGCACGGTCGAACAACTATGATCAAGAAGTGATCCTAGAACAACCTACGTCAAGCATAACTCCAACACCGTGTTCACTTCCCGGGCTCCGCCGGAAAGAGACCATCACGGTTACACACGCGGTTGATGTATTTTAATTAAGGTCAACTTCAGGTTTTCTACAACCGAACATTAACAAATTCCCATCTGCCCATAACCGCGGGCACGGCTTTCGAAAGTTCAAATCCCTGCAGGGGTGTTCCAACTTAGCCCATCACAAGCTCTCACGGTCAACGAAGGATATTCCTTCTAGCGGGAAGACCCGATCGGACTCGAAATCCCGGTTACAAGACATTTTGACAATGGTAAAACAAGACCAGCAAAGCCACCCGAATGTGCCGACAAATCCCGATAGGAGCTGCACATATCTCGTTCTCAGGGCACACCGGATTGTCCAAACTTCCGGTAGGCCAGCCCAGAGTTGCCCCTGGTGGCCACCGGCAGCTGACAAGGTGGACCAGCACTCAGAGGAGCACTGGCCCGGGGGTTTAAATAAAGATGACCCTTGAGCCGGCCGACTCAAGGGAAAGAAAAGGCTAGGGGGCGAATGGTAAAACCAATGTTGGGCCTTGCTGGAGGAGTTTTATTCAAGGCGAACTGTCAAGGGGTTCCCATTATACCCAACCGCGTAAGGAACGCAAAATCCGGGAACATAACACCGATATGACGGAAACTAGGGCGGCAAGAGTGGAACAAAACACCAGGCATAAGGCCGAGCCTTCCACCCTTTGCCAAGTATATAGATGCATTAATTAAATAAGAGATATGGTGATATCCCCACAAGTAAACATGTTCCAACAAGGAACAACATCTCCATGTTCCAACAAGGAACAAACTTCAATCTTCATCTGCAACTAACAACACTGTAAGAGGGGCTGAGCAAAGCGGTAACATAGCCAAACAACGGTTTGCTAGGACAAGGTGGGTTAGTGGCTTGGTTCAACAATATGGGAGGCATGATAAGCAAGTGGTAGGTATCGCAGCATAGGCATAGCAAAAGAGCGAGCAACTAAGCAAGCAAAGATAGAAGTGATTTCGAGGGTATGATCATCTTGCCTGAAATCCCGCAAGGAAGAAGAATGAGTCCATGAAGAAGGCAAACGCGCGGGGTCCTCCGCGGGTGGCGGCGGCGGTGGTTGGGCCCCGCGGGCCTGCGATGGGCCTGCAGGGCCGGCGTGGTGAAGGGAGAGGAGAGAGAGGGTGAGGCGCTGAGGTGGCGATGGCCGGTTGGCTGCGGTGGCGTGGAGGGCAACGTGGCGGCCTCTGGTTGGTCAGAGTGAGGTGGAGGCTGGACGTGTCCGGCGGGCGCGGACATGTCCGGCGGCGGAGTGGGAAGACGCTAGGGTTTTGGACTGTGCAAAAAATCGGGGAGAGCCACATATTTATAGGTAGAGGGAGCTAGGAGAGTCCAAATGAGGTGCGGTTTTCGGCCACGCGATCGTGATCGAACGACCGAGATGATGGAGGACGTTTAGGTGGGTTTTGGGCCACTTTGGAAGGGTGTTGGGATGCAGCACACATGAGGCCTTCTCGGTCCCTCGGTTAACCGTTGGAGTATCAAACGAAGTCCAACTGGTACGAAACTTGACATGCGGTCTACGGTAGTAAACCAAGGCCGCATGACAAGTCTCGGTCCAATCCGGAAATGTTTAATGCCCACACACGAAAAAGAAGGTAGAAAGGGACACCGGGTGACATAGGAGCGCCGGATTGCAAAACGGACAACGGGGAAAAAGCTCGGATGCATGAGACGAACATGTGTGCAAAATGAAATGCACATGATGACATGATATGCAATGCAAGACACGCAAGCAATGATAAGGCAACAACAGCGAATAACTGGACGACACCTGGCACAACGGTCTCGGGGTGTCACATTTATGTACCCAACAATATTAAATGTTGATTAACATGGCAAGGGGTGAAGCTCAACAAAACTACCTATCTAGGCAAGTTTAAATGAGGCCGGAACAACAAACAACAAGTCCGGAGAAGTCCTCATGTGCATGTTAATGGAATTGGTGCTGTTCTGCCCTAAACACAATTTTAGGGTTATTAAACATGCAAAGAAAGTGAACCATGGTAAACTAGACATTTTTCCCACCCCATTTACATATAAAGTTTATTAAATTCCGAGTTACGTTTATTTAGTTATGAATTAAAGCACTTTAACATGGCATAGGAGCAAATTTAATCAAAAAGCATTTTAAACATTTCAAACATAGATGAAAGTTGGATATTATGAAACTAGACAAAATTCTAAGCAAGTTTAATATATAATTTATTTAGATCCGATGCACGGTTAATTAGTTATTAGATGCATGAAGTCTAGGGGGTTTTCCGCAAAAACTGCTGTCTCTGGAATATTATCTAAATTGTCCACTAAAAAATAGGAGTTGGGCCGAAATTGGCTGGCCCAACCATGCACAGTGGGGGTTAGGGCGGCTGCTCACAGTGGGTTGGCTTCGCGCGAATGGGCCGGGGAGGATGGGCCTTGAGGGAGGGACTCAGCGGGCTGGCAGCTTGCGACCGGGAAGTCAACGCGGGCGCTCGTCGTCCTCGTCCCCGCGTGCTCACATAGAAGGAGGGGAGGCGGTGGCCGATGCAGGGGAAGCATAGGCGCGGCGGTCTCGAGCGGCAGCGGGCTCTAGAGAAGGCCGGCGAGGTGCAGGCGGGGCGGATCCGGCGCGGCTCGGGTCCTAGTGGCCGGAGCCGGAGGTGGCCGGCGACATTCAGGGCAGTCGCCGCAAGCTGCAGGGGAGTGGGACGCGTCCATGGCAGGGAACGGCGACGGGGCATCGCGAGGAGCGGGACGAGGCGCTGGTCGTCGTCATCGGGCTCGATCCCGCCTGGATCGAAACGACGGCTACAGCGGGCGATGGCGCTCGATGATGCAGGGAAGACAAAGGAGCTCATTTCCTGACGAAGCAAAGGAAAACAGCGGCAGCGGCGGAACTTGGCACGGCGACTCGTGCAACAGGGAATGCGCGAAGGAAGGCAAGGGCTTGGCGGGACGCTCGCCGGCGACCTTGAGGACGAGCAGGCGCCGCGGCTCCAGAGCATGGCGGGGCGGCGAGGTTTGGCGTACTCGGCGATGCAAGGATGGAGCAGATGCAGATAGCAGAGACGAGCGGGAAGACGAGCGCGGGGTCGAGCGCTGTAGCGTGGCGCTCGTCTCCTGTGCGGCTCGGGCATGAGGGGGTCAGGCGGTCGAGGAAGCAGGGGCCCGTCCGGGTGGCCTGAAGATCGAGATTGCCATCGGGTTCGGGCATCCATGGCGGTTTCCTTAACAGAGAAACAAGAGGGAGTTGAGTAGGGACCCGGAGAAGAAAAGAAAAAGAATAGGGGCAGCGCACGAGGGACTGGCCTGGTGGTTGCCAGCGGCGGCGTTCGTCGACGGACGGCGAGGCGAGGAGGGGGCCAGGGACGAGGCATCGCTCGGGCAGGGGAAGGAGGGGCGCTGCGGGATTCGAGCGATTGCGATGTGGTGGTTGCCTCACTTGGGAAAACGAGGTAGAGTGGGTGGATCTGGATCCCGAGGAAGATAGTGGCGGTGGGTAGGAGGATCCCTAGAAATTAGGTGGGTTGTCTAGATATATATAGTAGGTAGGTGAAAGGAGAGGGATTTAGATCATTGGATCGAAATCCGACGGACAAGAATAAATATGCTGAAGAGTCCAATAAATAAAACAATGATATTTTGTAGATGTTTGGGGATGATCCGGACCCGTTGGTAACAACAGAGCGGGTCGGGTTCGGGACAGTCTCGGACGTGCACGTGAGGGGTTCGATGCACTGTGCCGAGAGGGTTTCGGGGTCTGACGGTTGTCAGAGGACTGTGCAGGAAGCTTTGGACTGAGAGAAGAGAAGAGAGAGAGACCCGGCAACTGTTTCCGGAGACCGAAAATGTCCGACGTTTGACCGACTATAATGTCGCTATAGTTATCCGTTGGGCTATCAAACGAACCCCAAATGCGATGAAACTTGGCAGGCGGCCTACCTACAACATAACAACACCACGTGCCAACTTTCAACCCATTCCGAGAACATTTTTCGGCCACTTTTACAATACTATTTCGGACATGCCGCGGGCGCGTGCAAGTGTGTCTGGACTCAGAACGGACAACGGACGGAACTGGGAAACCCGGACGGATGCAAGTTTTGGAAACATGATGTTGCAATGCACATGATGACATGACAAGAATGCAACACGCAAACAAATGACATGGCAACGACGGCGAATAACTGGAAGACACCTGGCGCATCGGTCTCGGGGTGTTACAACACTCCACCACTACGAGAGGATCTCGTCCCGAGATCTAGAATGGCACCGGAGAGAAGAAGGAAGAGGAAGAGGAAGAGGTAAAACTAAGTTGCTTCTTTGACAAACAAGTGAAGCCAAAGAACCTTGAAAAGGTTGAGCAAAATGAAAGAAAGAAAGCAACGGATAAGAACAAAGTTGAAAGCACTTCGTTAAGAAAGAGGAATAAGAAAGAACTGATTCGGGTAGCACTTCGGTTGAAAGGATATGCAAGGCTTGATAATATGAAAGAACTCGAGCAAAAGGGCACAACACTCCGGTTAATTGGATAAGCACGAAAAGAACAAGGTCCTGACAAGAACAAGAATAAGGGTTGAAGAGAGCCACAACACAAAGCCTCCGGAAGGAAAAGAGAGAAATGGAATGGAATGAACGGAGGAGAAAGTTCGAACGGAGTTGTTGGAAAACCAACAACGAAAAGATAAGCTTGTAGTGGGCTTATGGAGAACCTCTCAAAACTTAAGGTGAAACTCTGGCACTAATGAAAACGATAGATTGGATTGATATCAAAAGGAGTCGATAACTTATATCACCGGGAGGATAAATGAAGAACTTGGGTCATTTATAAGCACCATAAATAGCAACCATCCTTAGAGAAAGCTTTAGGTGAAATATAACCCAAGATAACTCCAACAAAGCGATTGATGGATTGAGAAGAGCTCATGCTCGAAGAAATTGGTGGGTTTAACTATCTCATTCTTGACAATTGTTGTATCATAAAACACGAACTCAAATTGTCAAGAGTGACATAATACCACCTCTGATGATACGGTAGAAAGAATTGCACTCCGGATTGCAAAGTGAAGAATGATTGAGCTCCTCTGAAAAGAATCTCAATGAACACTTCGAAAAGGAATTAAATCTTAGATGAACCATCATGTAGAACCTCCATGAAGAACTCCGGTAACAAAAGAATGATCAATCGAAATGAAAGAGAAATTGAAAAGACACACGGTGATGACTTGCAATGAATAGATGGATTTACTCGATGAACCTCTGGAAAGCAAGAATTGAATTTACTTGAATAAACAAGAATAAGAATTACATTATGCTTAACCTTCACCAATTTAGATTGATGACAAGCAACGGATCGCATACAACTTATTCTCGAAGAAAGGATTAGGATAGATATGGCGCCAACTTGAGAAGGTCTTCAACGAACCACCGGTGGAACTGAAACAACGGATAAATTGGTATGATAAAGAAGAAAGAGAAGTCTTAAACGAACCACCGTAAGGATTGAAAAAGAACAAATAAAAGATAACGAAACACCGGGGAGAATTTGCAAATGAATGAAGATGCTTGAGAGAATTTAGATACATGAGAACGAAGAGATCATGAATTGATTAGAGAATATTTGAATGATGCACCGGTAATATTTGGAGAATGATAGCTGAAAGATGAGAATGAATAATGTTTGAAAAGATGTCCTTCGGAGGAAAAAAAGGGAACAACTCATGAAATGCTCCGGGTGGGTGAAAGAATTCTCACAATCAAAACCCATTATGAGAGGATAGCATAAAGCTAGAGCCATAAATCTTGAAGAGAAAGGAGCAAGATTTAGAGGAAAATCTTCTTCGGTCTTCAAATGTTCAGAATGACAATGAGAACACCACCAAGAATTGTTGAGGCACTCCGGAATGAAGAATGGAAAAGGTTGAGCCAACGATGAAAATAAATTGAGAGAACTTGGAGGAAAACACATTTGACCGATGATAAATCATACTTACGTCAAACGTTGACAAGAATTTAGGATAGCTCCGGGAAAATAAGAAGAGTCAGGTAAGATCCTGGGAAAAGACCTGTTGGTTAAGGCCCACTCAAAAGATACACCATTGAACGATTTAAAAGAAAGATTGCACCGGTTGAATTAAATGGCTTGAATTGAGATAACAACCTCGAAATAGGTTGGACGGATCTTGAATGACAAGACAAGCCTATTGAGATATCTTGAGCACTCCGGAACAGTAGAATAGCAAGCGGGGAAGATTAAGAGGTGCACCGGCATAAGAACACATTTGAAACGAGGAAAAGGATGTGATCAACACCAAAAGCTTGAATTGAATCCACCAGAGAAGAAAATGAGTGACGAGAGACGAACTTGAAGCTTCGTTAACATCTTCCTGAGAATCAACGGATAAAGACATTGACGGAAAAGAATGGAGAGATTTCCCATCAATAAAAGGATACTTTAATAAGAAATTTGAGTCCTTGAAGAAAAAGGGTGGGAGGGTGGGAAAAACAAAGGCAACTTGGAGACGAATGAAACAAGCACCGTTGAGAAGAATTGATACCAAATCTTGCGGATGTTGCAAATGGGCGAATCCGCTTGAAGAGAAGCACACCGGTTGAAAAGGGTTGGCAAGACAATCTCGATGACCAAAAAGGATTGGTAATCACATCGGAGTATGAGAACGCCGCTTAGGAACAGGTATGGAATCAACATTTGACTTCGAAGCAACTCGAATACCACAACTCAAAATCAAAACGAAGCATTGGCTTGCAGAATAAGCAGGAACAAACATATGATAGAGATTTCGCCCGAAGTTTTCGTGGTGGGGCCTACACGGGCTCGATCATACAGCACCATCATGTACAAGGCAGTGCACATGACATACGAAGCGTCCCTGAGTCGGCATAGCCAATGACTCTTTAAGACACAACGAGACCACTGTAAAACCGACCGTGAATAGGCAGACCACTAGACGTCGAACCCCAATTTCGTATCATACATCTGTCGGAAAGATATCCTAAGAGCTACTTGAATTCCCACTTATAGCTCCCGAAATTTTCTGGTTATGCAATCAGGTGTTGGGGATACAGGGGAAGCATAATATCTCACCCAAACTAGCAAATCCTACATCCAACTATATCCATCCTTCAACACATAACCAAGAAACCTTCAGAAATCGTCTACCTCAACCTTCGAAAAGCATCCGTTATACGAGTTATGGCAATACTCCCGAACTCCCGCCCCAGTACTGGGTGGCGTCGAGGTTATCTCACCAAAAACTGCATAAAAGAGATTTTCAATGTCGACGAAACTAAACTCAGGTATTCCAGAACTGCAATGATAAAATTGTGACGACAACACCTCGGAGCTCAACTCCCCGGGACGCTGCCACAACCCCTAAATGACAGGAGGCACCAAGAACAATGTTCTTGTCACAAAACCATCGGAACGATTCCAAGATATCCGCGTGATACTAAAAAAATTAGTGAAATTTGAGAAGAGAAGAGTCAAAACTCTATGTCAGGATGCCTCACCAGAGCGACGAAGGGACTGAGGAGTAAAAGGAATTCCTAACTCTTTGATATATATAATCCTAAATGACTCAAAACATTTTCCTAGACTCAACAACGCCAGCTATTCGATCAAGCAGGGGGGCTCCTAAGGTCGGGGAAGGCTCTGATACCAACTTGTAACGCCCTCGATGCGGCTATATCTCTCACATGTCGAAGCATGACTTAGAGGCATAACCGCATTGAAAGCAATGTCGCAAGTGAGGTAATCTTCACAAATAACCCATGTAATACAATAAGGGAAAAGATACATAGTTGGCTTACAATCGCCACTTCACACAAATACATGAATAAAGCATTACATCATCCAAATACAATCAGGGCCCAACTATGGAGCCAAAATAAAAGAAGACTACCCCAAATGCTACACAGATCCCCGATCGACCCCAACTGGGCTCCACTACTGATCAACTAGAATGAAACAACACAAAGGGCAAGATCTTCACCGAGCTCCTCCTTGAGCTTGATTGCGTCATCTACACGGTTCAACGGCACCTGCAAGCTGGTTTTGGGAGTATCTGTGAGCCACGGGGACTCAGCAATCTCGCACCCTCGCGATCAAGACTATTTAAGCTTATGGGTAAGGTAAAGGTATGAGGTGGAGCTGCAGCAAGCGACTAGCATATATGGTGGCTAACATACGCAAATGAGAGCGAGAAGAGAAGGAAAAAAGCATGGTCGAACAACTATGATCAAGAAGTGATCCTGGAACAACCTACGTCAAGCATTACTCCAACACCGTGTTCACTTCCCGGACCCCGCCGAGAAGAGACCATCACGGTAACACACGCGGTTGATGTATTTTAATTAAGGTCAACTTCAGGTTTTCTACAACCGGACATTAACAAATTCCCATCTGCCCATAACCGCGGGCACGCTTTCGAAAGATCATATCCCTGCAGGGGTGTCCCAACTTAGACCATCACAAGCTCTCATGGTCAACGAAGGATATTCCTTCTAGCAGGAAGACCCAATCAGGCTCGAAATCCCGGTTACAAGACATTTTGACAGGTAAAACAAGACCAGCAAGACCGCCCGATGCGCCGACATCCTGATAGGAGCTGCACATATCTCATTCTGAGGGCAACACCAGATAAGCGCTCCGTACAACTAAAATCAGCCCTCAAGTTTCCCTGAGGTGGCGCTGCAAAGGACTCTAGTTCGGACCAACACTTAGACAAGCACTGGCCTGGGGGGGTTAAAATAAAGATGACCCTCGGGATGCGCAACTCCCAAGGGAAAAAGGCTAGGTGGCGAATGGTAAAACCAAGGTTGGGCCTTGCTGGAGGAGTTTTATTCAAGGCGAACTGTCAAGGGGTTCCCATTATTACCCAACCGCGTAAGGAACGCAAAATCCGGGAACATAACACCGATATGACCGAACTAGGACGGCAAGAGTGGAACAAAACACCAGGCATAAGGCCGAGCATTCCACCCTTTACCAAGTATATAGATGCATTAATTAAATAAGATATATTGTGATATCCCAACAAGTAAACATGTTCCAACAAGGAACAACATTTTCCATGTTCCAACAAGGAACAAACTTGAATCTTCACCTGCAACTAATAACGCTATAAGATGGGCTGAGCAAAGCGGTAACATAGCCAGACAACGGTTTGCTAGGACAAGGTGGGTTAGAGGCTTGGTTCAACAATATAGGAGGCATGATAAGCAAGTGGTAGGTATCGCAGCATAGTCATAGCAAAAGAGCGAGCAACTAGCAAGCAAAGATAGAAGTGATTTTGAGGGTATGGTCATCTTGCCTGATATCCTGCAAGGAAGAAGAACGAGTCCATGAAGAAGACAAATGGACATAGATGAACGGGTCCTCACAAACGCGACGTTACCGGAACCAACACGAAGAAGCAAACACCGAAAAGAAGCACACAACATAGTAAACAACCAACACATGAACATGGTATGATATGCGGGATGCGGTATGCGATGCATATGCATGATTTGACAAGGAATGAATGAACCTGGCCTCAACTTGGGAATCCAAGTGTGCCACTGGAAAGGTGAGGTGAAATCGCTTGAAAACGATATAAAGAATGCCGGAATCAGAGTCACGGTTTGGAAATGGCAAGCAATTCAAATATGGCACCGGTCTGCGATATACAACAAGTAGCCATCTAAATGCAATAAGATGAACATGCTACAGCACTCAAACATGAGAACAAAATACATGGCAGGGATCCATACATGATGCTTGACAAAAGAGGAACACTGAGCTACGGCCAATTCATCCATTAACAGGTTCAAACAAGCATGGCAAAAATGCATTTGGCAAACAGATTTCAGACTTAGTGAAATTAACACTTGTCTGGAATTTCAGATCAGGTAGCACACTTTGAAGCTTGAAAACTATATGCTACAGGAACTGAACGTGTCAAAGTAAAGCATGGCATGGAGCTACTCAAAGAGCTTAACAAAAGTCCCTTAGTGACCTTGAGCCAAAAGGGATCAGAAAATACAATTGCAAGCATGTGAACATGGCAAAAACATAATCAAGTTACAGACTTGGAGAAAAACTGGAACATGCAAATATGATAGCGCGTAGGCATGTTTGCGAGCTCGATGCACTCACTATAGAGAAAGGCACGACAAACTAAGCATACACCCATCAAGAATAAACATTTTGCAAGCTAGACATGGCAAGAACAATAGCATAGCATGCACGGATCAACTAGAACATCCTCGGCAAAATCGCTAACAAGTAGACAATCTGCCCAGATTCACGAAATAGCAAAAGTAGAGCTCAATTGACTCAAGCTAGGGTGCTCCAAAATTGCAAACAAAGACTTGGATGGATAGAGCACTACAAGATTAACAAATCATCCTTCAGGTTTTCTACAACTGGACGTTAACAAATTCCCATCTGCCCATAACCGCGGGCACGGCTTTCAAAAGTTCAAATCCCTGCAGGGTGTCCCAACTTAGCCCATCACAAGCTCTCACGGTCAAGGAAGGATAAACCTTCTCCCGAGACATTCCGATCAGACTCGGTATCCCGGTTCTACAAGACAACTTCGACAAAGATAAAACAAGTCCAGCAACACCGCCCGAATGTGCCGACAAATCCCGATAGGAGCTGCACAGATCTCGTTCTCAGGGCACACTCAGATGAGACATCCTACGAGTAAAACCAAACCTCAAGTTGCCCCGAGGTGGCCCCGCAGTCTGCTCGGTCGGACCAACACTCAGAGGAGCACTGGCCCAGGGGGGTTTAAATAATATGACCCTTGAGTCTGCAGAACCTAAGGGAAATAAAAGGCTAGGTGGAAAATGGTAAAACCAAGGTTGGGCATTGCTGGAGGAGTTTTATTCAAGGCGAACTGTCAAGGGGTTCCCATGATAGGCCAACCGTGTAAGGAATGCAAAATCCGGGAACATAACACCGATATGACGGAAACTAGGGCGGCAAGAGTGGAACAAAACACCAGGCATAAGGCCGAGCCTTCCACCCTTTACCAAGTATATAGATGCATTAATTTAAATAAGAGATATTGTGATATCCCAACAAGTAAACATGTTCCAACAAGGAACAACATCTCCATGTTCCAACAAGGAACAAACTTCAATCTTCACCTGCAACTAACAACGCTATAAGAGGGGCTGAGCAAAGCGGTAACATAGCCAAACAACGGTTTGCTAGGACAAGGTGGGTTAGAGGCTTGGTTTAACAACATGGGAGGCATGATAAGCAAGTGGTAGGTATCGCATCATAGGCATAGCAAAAGAGCGAGCATCTAGCAAGCAAAGATAGAAGTGATTTCGAGGGTATGGTCATCTTGCCTGAGATCCCGCAAGGAAGAAGAACAAGTCCATGAAGAAGACAAAGCGGACGTAGTCGAACCAAAACTCACCACTCCGGAACGAAACCAAAGCTAACGCGAGGAGCAACCCGGAAAGAAGCAAACAACATAGTAAACAACCAACACATGAACATGGCATGATGCACAACCAAGTATGATGCATGTCCGGTTTAATGAAGCATGTCATGGCAAAAGTGCATAAGCAATCCTACAAATTAAGTGGAGCTCAATATGCAACGGTGCATATTGACACCACGACAAGTTATTTAGTTTGATCTCGTTTATGTACCCAACAATATTAAATGTTGATTAACATGGAAAGGGGTGAAGCACAACAAAACTACCTATCTAGGCAAGTTTAAATGAGCCGGAACAACAAATAACAAGTCCGGAAAAGTCCTCATGTGCATGTTAATGGAATTGGTGCTGTTCTGCCCTAAACACAATTTTAGGGTTATTAAACATGCAAAGAAAGTGAACCATGGTAAACTAGGCATTTTTCCCACCCCATTTACATATAAAGTTTATTAAATTCTGAGTTACGGTTATTTAGTTATGAATTAAAGCATTTTAACATGACATAGGAGCAAATTTAATCAAAAAGCATTTTAAACATTTCAAACATAGATGAAAGTTGGATATTATGAAACTAGACAAAATTCTAAGCAAGTTTAATATATAATTTATTTAGATCCGATGCACGGTAAATTAGTTATTAGATGCATGAAGTCTAGGGGGTTTTCCGCAAAAACTGCTATCTCTGGAATATTATCTAAATTGTCCACTGAAAAAAATAGGAGTTGGGCCGAAACTGGCTGGCCCAACCGTGCATAGTGGGGGTTAGGGCGGCTGCTCACAGTGGGCTGGCTTCGCGTGAAAGGGCCGGGGAGGATGGGCCTTGAGGGAGGGACTCAGCGGGCTGGCAGCTTGCGACCGGGAAGTCAACGCGGGCGCTGGTCGTCCTCGTCCCCGCGTGCTCACGTAGAAGGAGGGGAGGCAGTGGCCGATGCAGGGGAAGCAGAGGCGCGGCGGTCTCGAGCGGCAGCGGGCTCTAGAGAAGGCCGGCGAGGTGCAGGCGGGGCGGATCCGGCGCGGCTCGGGTCCCAGTGGCTGGAGCTGGAGGTGGCCGGCGATGTTCAGGGCGGTCGCCGCAAGCTGCAGGGGAGTGGGACGCGTCCATGGCAGGGAACGGCGACGGGGCATCGCGAGGAGCGGGACAAGGCGCTGGTCGTCGTCATCGGGCTCGATCCCGCCTGGATCGAAACGACGGCTACAGCGGGCGATGGCGCTCGACGACGCAGGGAAGACAAAGGATCTCGTGTCCTGACGAAGCAAAGGAAAACAGCGGCAGCGGCGGAACTTGGCACGGCGACTCATGCAACAGGGAATGCGCGAAGGAAGGCAAGGGCTTGGCGGGACGCTCGCCGGCGACCTTGAGGACGAGCAGGCGCCGCGGCTCCAGAGCATGGCGGGGCGGCGAGGTTCGGCGTACTCGGTGACGCAAGGGTGGCGCAGATGCAGGCAGCAGAGACGAGCGGGAAGACGAGCGCGGGGTCGAGCGCTGCAGCGGGGCGCTCGTCTCCTGTGCGGCTCGGGCATGAGGGGGTCAGGCGGTCGAGGAAGCAGGGGCCCGTCCGGGTGGCCTGAAGATTGAGGCTGCCGTCGGGTTCGGGCATCCATGGCGGTTTCCTTAACAGAGAAACAAGAGGGAGTTGATTAGGGACGCAGAGAAGAAAAGAAAAGGAATAGGGGCAACGCACGAGGGACTAGCCTGGTGGTTGCCAGCGGCGGCGTTCGTCGACGGACGGCGAGGCGAGGAGGGGGCCAGGGACGAGGCATCGCTCAGGCAGGGGAAGGAGGGGCGCTGCGGGATTCGAGCGGCTGCGATGTGGTGGTTGGCTCACTTGGGAAAACGAGGTAGAGTTGGTGGATCTGGATCCCGAGGAAGATAGTGGCGGCGGCTAGGAGGATCCCTAGAAATTAGGTGGGTTGTCTAGATATATATAGTAGGTAGGTGAAAGGAGAGGGATTTAGATCATCAGATCGAAATCTGACGGACGAGAATAAATATGCCAAAGAGTCCAATAAATAAAACGATGATATTTTATAGATGTTTGGGGATGATCCGGACCCGTTGGTAACAGCAGAGCGGGTCGGGTTCGGGACAGTCTCGGACGCGCACGTGAGGGGTTCGATGCACTGTGCCGAGAGGGTTTCGGGGTCTGACGGTTGTCAGCGGACTGTGCAGGAAGCTTTGGAATGAGAGAAGAGAAGACAGAGACCCGGCGACTGTTTCCGGAGACCGAAAACGTCCGACGTTTGACCGACTATAATGTCGCTATAGTTATCCGTTGGGCTATCAAACGAACCCCGAATGCGATGAAACTTGGCAGGCGGCCTACCTACAACATAACAACACAACATGCCAACTTTCAACCCATTCCGAGAACATTTTTCGGCCACTTTTACAATACTATTTCGGACATGCCGCGGGCGCGTGCAAGTGTGTCTGGACTCAGAACGGACAACGGACGGAACTGGGAAACCCGGACGGATGCAAGTTTTGAAAACATGATGTTGCAATGCACATGATGACATGACAAGAATGCAACACGCAAACAAATGACATGGCAACGACGGCGAATAACTGGAAGACACCTGGCGCATCGGTCTCGGGGCGTTACATGTCCTTCACATAGAAAACCTGCGCCACATCATTGGCTAGGACGACCAGTTTGTCAGTGTACCCAAGATTGTTCAGATCCATTGTTGTCATTCCGTATTGTGGGTCTACCTGTACCCCGCCTCCTGACAGGTTGACCCATTTGCACTTAAACAAAGGGACATTAAAATCATGTTCGTAGTCAAGTTCCCATATGTCCACTATGTAACCATAATATGTGTCCTTTCCCTTGTTGGTTGCTGCATCAAAGCGAACACCGCTATTTTGGTTGGTGCTCTTTTGATCTTGGGCGATCGTGTAAAATGTATTCCCATTTATCTCGTATCCTTTATAAGTCAATACAGTCGAAGATGGTCCCTTGGACAACGAGTACAACTCATCACAAACAGTGTTGTCACCTCTGAGATGTGTTTCCAACCAATTGCCGAAAGTTCTGATGTGTTCACATGTAATCCAGTCGTCACACTACTCCGGGTGTTCGGAGCGCAGACTGTTCTTGTGTTCATCGACATACGGGGTCACCAAGGTAGAGTTCTGTAGAACTGTGTAGTGTGCTTGAGATCAAGAATGTCCGTCCCTACATATTATTTAGTCACCTCCAAGCGTGCATTTTCCAGTCAGTCCCCCCTCATACCACGATATAGGGAGACCTATCTTCTTAAGGCCAGGAATGAAGTCAACACAAAACCCAATGACATCCTCTGTTTGATGGCCCATGGAGATGCTTCCTTCTGGCCTAGCGCGGTTATGGACATATTTCTTTAGGACTCCCGTGAACCTCTCAAAGGGGAACATATTGTGTAGAAATACGGGGCCCAGAATGAAAATCTCGTCGACTAGATGAACTAGGACGTGCATCATGATATTGAAGAAGGATGGTGGGAACACCAGCTCGAAACTGACAAGACATTGCGCCACATCACTCCTTAGCCTTGGTAAGATTTCTAGATCGATCACCTTCTGAGAGATTGCTATGTCTCGAGCTAGCGTTGGTTTTCTCCGAAGAGGAGGGGGTGATGCAGCACAGTAGCGTAAGTATTTCCCTCGGTTTTTGAGAACCAAGGTATCAATCCAGTAGGAGGTCACGCGCAAGTCCCTCGTACCTGCACAAAACGGTAGCAACTCGCAACCAACGCTTAGGGGTTGTCAATCCCTTCACGGTCACTTACGAGAGTGAGATCTGATAGAGATAATATTTTTGGTATTTTTGGTATAAAGATGCAAAGTGAAAAGTAAAAGCAAAACAAGTAAAATAAAGTAATGGAGATTGATATGATGAGAATAGACCCGGGGGCCATAGGTTTCACTAGTGGCTTCTCTCAAGAGCATAGATATTCTACGGTGGGTGAACAAATTACTGTTGAGCAATTGATAGAATTGAGCATAGTTATGAGGTTATCTAGGTATGATCATGTATATAGGCATCACGTCCGTGACAAGTAGACCGACTCCTGCCTGCATCTACTACTATTACTCCACTCATCGACCGCTATCCAGCATGCATCTAGAGTATTAAGTTAAAAATAGAGTAACGCCTTAAGCAAGATGACATGATGTAGAGGAATAAATTCATGCAATATGATAAATACCCCATCTTGTTATCCTCGATGGCAACAATACAATACGTGCCTTGCAACTCTTTTTGTCACTGAGTAAGGACACCGCAAGATTGAACCCAAAGCTAAGCACTTCTCCCATTGCAAGAACTACCAATCTAGTTGGCCAAACCAAACGGATAATTCGAAGAGACTTGCAAAGATAACTCAATCATACATAAAAGAATTCAGAGAAGATTCAAATATTATTCATAGATAAGTTGGATCATAAACCCACAATTCATCGATCTCAACAAACACACCGCAAACAGAAGATTACATCGAATAGATCTCCACGAGAGAGGGGGAGAACATTGTATTGAGATCCAAAAAGAGAGAAGAAGCCATCTAGCTACTAGCTATGGACCCGAAGGTCTGAAGTAAACTACTCACACTTCATTGGAAGGGCTATGGTGTTGATGTAGAAGCCCTCCGTGATGGATGCCCTCTCCGGCGGAGCTCCGGAACAGGCCCCAAGATGGGATCTCGTGAATACAGGAAGTTGCGGCAGTGGAATTAGGTTTTTGGCTCCCTCTGGTCTAATGGGGGTACGTAGGTATATATAGGAGGAAGGAGCACGTCGGTGGAGCTCCGAGGGGCCCACGAGGCAGGAGGGCGCGCCTAGGGGGGCGCCCTCCACCCTCGTGACCTCCCCGGAAACTTCTTGGAGTAGGGTCCAAGTCTCCTAGATCATGTTCAGTGAGAAGATCACGTTCCCGAAGGTTTCATTCCGTTTGGACTCCGTTTGATATTCTGTTTCCTCGAAATACTGAAATAGGCAAAAAAACAGCAATTCTGGGCTGGGCCTCCGGTTAATAGGTTAGTCCCAAAAATAATATAAAAGTGGAAAATAAAGCCCAATATAGTCCAAAACAATAGATAAAGTAGCATGGAGCAATCAAAAATTATAGATACGTTGGAGACGTATCAGAGATTGCATTGAGGAATGCACATAGCTTCACAATGGCTAATCGGACGTTTTACGGTAGAAGCCCCCTCAATGCAACCGGAAGCAGTTGCGTCATAATCACGTGGCAGTCATGATACTTTAGGTTCTGGAACTTTTTCTCTGGCATATTTATTATTCCCTTTATATTCGACGAGAAGCCAGACGGGACCTTCATACTGAGCAGGCATTCAAAGAATATTTGCTTCTCTTCTTTGGTAAGAGCGTAGCTGGCAGGACCTTCATACTGCTTTGGAGGCATGCCGTCTTTTTTGTGCAAACGTTGCAGGTCCTCCCGTCCCTGAGGTGTAACTTTTGTCTTCCCATACATGCCCAAGAAGCCTAGCAGGTTCACGCAAAGGTTCTTCGTCATGTGCATCACGTCGATTGAAGAGCGGACCTCTAGCTCTTTCCAGTAGGGTAGGTCCCAAAATACATATTTCTTCTTCCACATGGGTGTGTGTCCCTCAGCGTCATTCAGAACAGATAGTCCGCCGGGACCCTTTCCAAAGATTACGTGTAAATCATTGACCATAGCAAGTGCGTGATCACCGATACGCATGGCGGGCTTCTTCCGGTGATCTACCTCGCCTTTGAAATGCTTGCCTTTCTTTCACATTGATGGTTGGTCGGAAGAAATCGACGATGGCCCAGATACACATTCTTCCTACATTTGTCCAGGTATATACTTTCGGTGTCAGCTAAATAGTGCGTGCATGCGTGGTATCCCTTGTTTGTCTGTCCTGAAAGGTTACTGAGAGCGGGCCAGTTGTGGATGGTTACAAACAGCAACATGTGCAGGTTAAATTCCTCATGCTTGTGCTCATCCCACACACGTACACCATTTCCATTCCACATCTGTAAAAGTTCTTCAACTAATGGTCTTAGGTACACATCAATGTCGTTGCCGGGTTGCTTAGGGCCTTGGATGAGAACTGGCATCATAATGAACTTTCGCTTCATGCACATCCAAGGAGGAAGGTTATACATACATAGAGTCATGGGCCAGGTGTTGTGATTGCTGCTCTGCTCCCCGAAAGGATTAATGCCATCCATGCTTAAGCCAAACCATACGTTCCTCGGGTCACCTGCAAACTCAGACCAGTACTTTCTCTTGATTTTTCTCCACTGCGACCCGTCAGCGGGTGCTCTCAACTTCCCATCTTTCTTACGGTCCTCTCTGTGCCATCGCATCAACTTGGCATGCTCTTCATTTCTGAACAGACGTTTCAACCATGGTATTATAGGAGCATACCACATCACCTTCGCAGGAACCCTCTTCCTGGGGGGCTCGCCGTCAACATCACCAGGGTCATCTCGTCTGATCTTATACTACAATGCACCGCATACCGGGCATGCGTTCAAATCCTTGTACGCACCGCGGTAGAGGATGCAGTCATTAGGGCATGCATGTATCTTCAGCACCTCCAATCCTAGAGGGCATACGACCTTCTTTGCTGCATACGTACTGTCTGACAATTCATTATCGTTTGGAAGCTTCTTCTTCAATATTTTCAGTAGCTTCTCAAATCCTTTATCACACATAGCATTCTCTGCCTTCCACTGCAGCAATTCCAGTACGCTACCGAGCTTCGTGTTGCCATCTTCGCAATTGGGGCACAACCTTTTTTGTGATCCTCTAACATGGGATCGAACTTCAGCTTCTCCTTTTGACTTTTGCACTGTGTCCTTGCATCAACAATGACCCGGCGGAGATCATCATCATCGGGCACATCGTCTGGTTCCTCTTGATCTTCAGCAGCTTCCCCTGTTGCAGCATCACGGTATTCAGGGGGCACATAGTTTTCATCGTCATCTTCTTCTTTGTTGTCTTCCATCATAACCCCTATTTCTCCGTGCTTCGTCCAAACATTATAGTGTGGCATGAAACCCTTATAAAGCAGGTGGGTGTGAAGGATTTTCCGGTCAGAGTAAGACTTCATATTCCCACATATAGGGCATGGACAACACATAAAACCATTCTGCTTGTTTGCCTCAGCCATTTCGAGAAAATTATGCAGGCCCTTAATGTACTCGGAGGTGTGTCTGTCACTGTACATCCATTGTCGGTTCACCTGCGTGCATTATATATAATTATGTGTTTCAAAAGTAAGAAAATTAGACAAGTATCTATCTAAAGTAAGAGTTGTTTTTCTTTCAGAAAGAAGACAAGAACAAGAGGCTCACCACGGTGGTGCCGGCGACGAGATCAGCGCGCGCGATCGACGGTGGTGAAGGCGGGGACGGGACGTGACGGACCACTAAACCTATGCAAATCTTGGGGAAAATGGATCTTGGAGATCGAGCTTCGAGAGAAGAAAACTTAACTAGCGTGGCTTGGGCATTTCATCGAACACCTCATGTGCATTGGAGGTGAGCTAGAGCACCCAAATGCCCTCCCCTCGCTGCCAGAAAAAACAGAGCACTGTGGAGTGCTCTGCTATGGCGAGGGGGTATATATAGGCAACTCATTTGTCCCGGTTCGTGACTGGAACCGGGACTAAAGCTCCCCCTTCTATCCCGGTTCTTGCCACAAACCGGGACCAATGTATGTGGGCCAGGAGCGAGGCCCATTGGTCCCGATTCGTGCCAGGAACCGGGAAAATGGATCCATACGAACCGGGACCAATGCCCATGAGGCCCCGGCCGGCCCCCTGGGCTCACGAACCGGGACGTATGCCCCCATGGGTCCCGGTTCGTGACTGAACCGGGACTAATGGGCTGGCCAGGCCCAAACCAAAGCCCTATTTTCTACTAGTGTCGGCTCCCTCCCTCAGGCGTTGTGGTGGCCCGTCCGGCGAGGCCCTGCCCCTGTTGCGCGGCACCTCACTATTTGTCAGGACCCCGACTCAATGCCACATCGATCTAGCATGTAACACCTCATATCACTTTGCGGCCTCACGCACGGTATTCCCACGGGTGTCGTCTTACCTTTGCCCGGGACCGTTTGCGTCTTTTGGCACACGTATATGGTAGTGTCGCTAGCATCCATATGGTAAGGAGCCCGGGCTGACATGGCTAGTCGTAAACCCAAAGTGGCACAAACTTACAGGGACAGGCATCCATGACCCAACATCGAACGTGTCGGTCATCAGCGAGTGAATCCAGGCTGTAGCACTGGGCTAGCAGGACTCCGGTGAACCGGGCTGTAGCGGGCTAACAGGACTCCGGTATTCATCGCGTGACATTTCCCCGAAGGGACAGACACAGGAACGAAGAAGGACACATGCCGGCCAGCCTAAGTGTTCCGGAGCAGTAGCAAGCTACCATGGCTCAGTGGAGACACTAGGAGACATTTCCCGGTAAGAGAGGCTACTAAGGATAAACAACTAGATAGTCAGATCCCACACATACCAAGCATTTCAACAACATACACACAATATGCTCGATATGTGCAGATACAACATGGCATCACAACATGACTCTACAACTCAAGTAATTATTCAATAGGCTCCGAGGAGCGAGATATTACAAACATGGGTCTCATGACCCAACACTCAGAGCATACAAATCAAAGCACAAGCGGAAGCTATCATGTCTGAGTACAGACATCTATAAATGAAAAAGGCTGAGAAGCCTGACTATCTACCAGATCCTGCCGAGGGCACAAGATCGTAGCTGAGGTAACAAGCTAAACGTCGAAGTCCCCGCGGAACTACTAGTGAGACTGAAGTCTCTCTGCAAAACATAAAATAGGCAAACGTGAGTACAAATGTACCCAGCAAGACTTACATCAGATCTATCTACATATGCATCATTATCAACAAGGGGGTGGAGGAGTTTGACTGCAGCAAGCCAGCTTTGACTCGGTGGCTAACCTGAACTACGACTGCAAGTAACTCTTTTGAGGTGGCGCACACGAGTCCACATATTCACCATATCAATACACCACTATGGATCCATTCCCGTCTCCCTACGCGAACGCCATCCATAGCACTCACGCTTATCTTGCGTATTTTAGAGTATCCACTTTCACTTGTCTATGAACTATGCAAGGGGTCCAAGTTTCCATATCCGAGGAATCCGGCTATTCGAATAGATAATGATAACCCTGCAGGGGTGTACTTCTTCACACACGCTCTCGCCACTTACCGCCCTGTACACGTCATGTATCTCGGCAACCTTCAAGCGGAAGCCGGGCGAGGGAGTCGGCCACGACCTGACTAACCGAACAAGTCTCTAGTCCAGGTTTATCGCCTATTCGGGTTCCATCCGCAAGGAGATCCGGCCGGGGTGTCGCTTACGGCCCCAAACGATGTGAGCAGGGTTCCCAAGCCCACCATCCGGGTGCCACTTGGTACACCGGGCCACTGTGCCTAGTCTGTCCCAAGCCCACCTGTACCGGGTGCCACTTGGTAGACTACTAACACTACCTACAAACACCAGAAACTAGTTGCAACTCCTGGACAAAGATCATGTTGATTAATAAGTCGAGAGGGGTCGAGTTACCGGAACCCAATGTGTGGTAGTAGCTGTTCATGGATCACAAACACAGAACTCAGTTCCTGAGGACGGCTGCAATGAGACAACCCACCATGTACTCCTACATGGCCTCTCACCGCTACCTTTACCAAATCGTGTTCACACACTTAGCTCACACACATTGGGACATGTTCACACGCCTCTGATTCATCCCCGATGAATCAGACCTGACTCAACTCTAAGCAGTAGCAGGCATGACAAACAAGCATGAATGAGTAGGCACATTAGGGCTCAAACAACTCCTACTCATACTAGTGGGTTTCATCTATTTACTGTGGCAATGACAGGTCATGCAAAGGATAAAGGGGTTCAGCTACCGCAGCAAGTAACAAATATGTCGTTGTTGTCCTAATGCAGTAAAAGAGAGCAGGGGCGAGAGAGTGGGATTTTATCGGAATGAACAAGGGGGTTTTGCTTGCCTGGCACTTCTGAAGATAATATAGCTCTTCATCGGTGTCATCGATCACATCGTCGGTACACGTCTATCGAGAGGGGACAATTACCGGCAAATACAGAAAAAACACGATCAATGCAATGCACAATATGATGCATGCTATGACATGGCAATATGAATGTGTTTTGGGCTAATGCACCTAAAACCAGATTAAATGAAGTTGGTTTGAATCCAAGATTCAAATTCAAACTCCATATGTGGTTATTTAAATGTCATTCACTTCATTTGCCCTAAACAGTAGTGATAAGTTGTTCTAACATGCACGAAAATGGTACAGATGGATTCCTTGAATTTTTCTGATAATTTTTCATATATAAATTATTTAATTTGGAGTTACGGTTGAATTTCTATGATTTATTGAAGTTTTAGCTATTTTCTGGAATTTCCTGATTATTTTTTAAATCCAGAAAATACTTATTGCGTCAGCCCCACGTCACAGTGACGTCAGCAGGGTCAACTGGGCTGGTCCGGTCAAACCTGACGTGTGGGGACCACACGTCAGTGACACAGGAACTAAACAGGGTTTAGTTAATTCTTAACTAACGTAATTAGAAGGGCTGGGGCCCACAGTCAGCGGGTCAGTGGGTTAGCTAAAATTTAATTAGTACCTAAACCAAATTAGCAGGGCCTCGGGCCCACATGGCAGTGAAACAGTGGCTAAATAAATTAAAATAAACTAAACTAATTAACAGGGGGGCTGGCCCCACCTGTCATCGACCCAGGGGGGGTCAAACCCCTGGTCAGCAGGGCCTAACCTGCCGGCGGCTTGACGCCGGCGAGGCCGAGACGGCGGAGGCCTTCGGGTTTCTTGCTCCGGCGGCCAAACACCGCGCGGAGAGGCTCTGTGGGTTCCTAGCGCTCGTGCGCATCCGGAGGAGGTGACGGAAGGACGCGGGGTGGTCAGCACTCGCCGGAGCGGAGCTTGCGGCGGCGGCCGGAGTTCGGTGGTTGCGGCTGAGAGGGCTAGAGCTCGCGGGCGAGGGAGCTGAGCAGCGCAGCGGCATCTACACAGCACACGGAAGTAGTCTGCGAGCTCGGTTTGGTCGTCGGGGCTTGCTAGCGCTGGCAGTGACGAGCGCGGCGGCGAGAAGCTCTCGGTGATGGCGGGAATCGAGCTAGCGAACCAAATCCACCACGGGGTATGAGGGGAAAGGGAGAGGGGCTCACAGGGAGTCGTATGAAGAAGACGGCGAGCTCAGGGAGGCCCTGTGGACGACGAATCGGGCGGCGGCATCCGGCGGCCGTGGTCGGGGAAGAAGGGTCGCGGCGTCGTCTTAGGGTCCTCCGGCCTTGCGTGGGTCGGCGGAGAGGCGCTCGGGTTCTAGGCGGAGCTCGTGGGCTGGTCAGAGAAGCGAGGGGGCGGCGGTGGCCGCGGCAGCAGCAAGCGGCGGCAACGGTCGCTCTCGGGTGCGTGCGAGAGAAAGAACAGAGGAGATGGGGACGAGGGAGTGAGCGGGAGGGTTCCAGGGGTCGAGGCGGCGCCGAGGAGAAGGCGCGAGGCGTCGTGGTGTCCAGGCGATGCAGACGAGCAGGGTGGTGGCGTGGCGAGCTCGAGCGCGTGCGCCGAGTCCCTCCTCTGCCTACTGGCGCGAGGAGGAAGGCGACAGGGAGGAGGAGGTGGGCTGGGCCTCGCAGGTGGGCTGCACAGTGTTGGGCTGTGGGTGGGCTGCCAGGTAAGCTGAGTAAGTTCTCTCTCTGCTTTTATTTACTGTTTTCTATTTTTGTTCTGTTTTATTTAATTGGCACTGAATTTTAATTCAAACAGAATTTGAAAACAGTGCCAAAACTCCCCTGGATATTTTTAAGTCACTTAATGGACTTCTCCACATATACAAAAAATATCTCAGGTCATTTGAAAATATATTCACTATATATTATGAATATAACTCCAAATTCAAATAAAATATTGATTTAAAAATCAGAGCCCAATAATTCCTTAGAAATGTCCCAAAATTTTGGTTTGATCTATAACTCTTGCCAAAATTGTCAGAGCTATTTCTAGGGCATTTTGGATTTACTGATTGCAATTTTAGGGTTTCTTGCCCCTCTTTTATTTAGGGTTTTGAGGCTTCCAATTTCCCTCAGTTCAGGTTTCAAAAATTTAAACATGATGCTCAGATGGAAGCAGGCACAGGACAGGCCAGAGCTAGGGATGTGACACTATTGTCCACCCGGGAACGGGTTGGGGTCAAGCTGGTGGCAGATCTGGCATCACTTGCCCAGATCTGATCGATGGTAGTGGTTGCTGGCGCCAGTGTTCCATCCGGCGGCCCTGGAGGGTGGTGGTGGTGCGACGTGTTGCCTTGGCATTGGTGGGGAGGGCGGGTGCTGGTGCTCCCATCCGTGGTGGCGACGCTTGGCTGGGACTCTGCCTAGCTCGGGGTCGGCCGGATCCATGGTGGTATCACAAGGTGGAGCGGGTCTATGCAGGAGCTGACAATGCTAATGGTGCACCAGCATGCGGCACCGTGGTTCGGCAGGCAACGCATGGTGATGCTGCCGACCACCTTCTTCAGGGTTTGTATCAACGGTGCGCGGGTTGTTGGGCGGGTGCCGGTGGTGCCGGCCGCATGCACAACAGGGAAAGTCCAGATCTTGGGTTTGTGCTCGGGCGGGTCAGATAGGGGGTCGGGGCGGATCGAAGCTTGTGCTTCGGGTAGGTGAGGTCAAACTTGACCAGGGTTTTGCTCGCGGGTGGTGCTCGTGCTCTCCTCGTGGGTAAGGTGGTCGATGGTGGCGGTCGTGGTATCGTTGCGTCGGTCCGTGCATTCACGTCGGTGACCACGGACAAGGCGTCGTGCGAGCTCGCTTGGGCCGAGGGCTTGGGGCTTGCTTGTCGACGGTCGTCGGCAATCATGAAGTTGTGTCCCCCCCCTCCCCCCTCCCCGGTCCATCGGGATTGGCTGGAGATGCGGGCGTGGGTGCCTCCTACGATGAAGGTGCCTACCCAGACTCGGTGACTGATGTCAGGCTAGGAGTAGATGGGGTGCCTCTGCTTTTCCTATTGTGGTTGAGTGCATTATGAAATGAGCGTGTATGGTGTATGGCGACAAGGATGCCGGGGCGGCGGCCTCAGATGGCGGTGCGCATGGTTGCTCTCCGGCGGGCATCATCGCGGCGGTGGTGGTTCTCCTTCTGGTTTGTGTGGGCGGCGAGAGGTGTTGCGGTGGGTGGCTCGCGCACGCTCTCTGTCCTCGGGTGACGCCCTGGTCCGGATCTTGGGATCTGACCTGGTCACTTTCGTCCTGGCTGACTCGTTGTGGAACGGGTGACATGCCGAGCGAAAGACTATGGGTGTCACGCTCTTCTTGAAGACGTCGTCGTGGTTCTTCTCTTCGTGTCAGGGCTAAGGGTGAAGACCTTTGTCCACTGTGGACTCGGTAGTGGTCTCTTGGGGGCATTGTCGTGGATCTTAGGTGTGCTAGGTCATCACGTGGGCTGTGTTCAGATCTTGGTGTGCTCTTTGCCGGTAGCGTAGTCGCGTGCGTTCTGCTTATCTGATCATCATGGGATCGGCTTTATAAGAGGGCTACATCATCATCTTGCATTATTCGCCTTTGTACTTTTATGGTTGTTGCTTTTTATATAAAATGGGACTAAAGCCTATTTAGAGAGATTTGAAGGTGAGGATTCATTTCCGGGCGAGCTTTCCGACCTCAGGATTAAATCAGACTTTACTCAATTGCACGAAAGTGACATGGCTTTGGGTGTGTGTCATGCGTGTGTGCTCCCCGCGTCTCCGGGGATAAGTGACGTGCGCGCCACCGAAGTCTCGTCGTCTCCTCTAGGAATCTGGGCACCGTGACCACCGTCCGTCCCACCTGCCAAGGGAGTGCCATACACGAAAGACGACGAGACGAGACGAGACCACCAGACATACTATACTGCATCGTGTACGAATACGACGCGTAGGACTCCAGGTCTCATCCCTTCCCTTTAAATCCGTTCAAACTAGCGTGGCCGTCGCCGTGTCAGGCGGCCATATATAAGCCCTTGTCGCCCGGCGTCATCTATATTCCCCCGCGTTCCATCGATCGTGGTATCGCCGCGTACGTGGCTCGCGACCACATGATGACCGTCAGCTGCAGGCTCGTGGCGGTCGCCGTGGCGCTGGCGCTGGCGGCGGCGCTCCTGTCGTCATCGCCACTGCACGGCGACGTGCGGGAGGTGGTGGAGATACGCGACGTGGAGCTGATCCCCGTGGACGGCGGCGCCGCGGGGCCGGAGAGCGTGGCGTTCGGCGTGGGCGGCGAGGGCCCCTACGCGGGCGTGTCGGACGGGAGGGTCATCCGGTGGCTCCCGGAGGAGGGCCGCTGGGTCGACCACTCCTCCGCCGCCGCGCCAGAGCTGTAAGCCTTCGCACTACCGTGTCTCCTTGCTTCTCCGATTCCATACTGCATCTGCATGGGTTGCATGATCCTCCTCAAAGTAGACGAATTAGCAGTTCAGTGATGGTGCTTTGCGCGATCCAGTTCTGATCAACTCAGTAGAGGTGTCAGTTCATTCCTTCGACTATAATTAACTCTCTGATTGACGGACGGCACGCCGCTCGATCGGAAACCGACGTTGTACTACGTACTACTACGGCGACTACGATTAATTAGAACCGCCGATTAGCTAAATCGTTTGGTAATGGTGTCACGTCACAGTATGGCTGCTCCTGCTTTTGCCGCGCTACCCGCCGGAGACAGAATTGTCGATGGCTCCACGCGCGGACAAGCAACCAAATGCTGCACTGTTGTTATCTTCTTCACCACAAGGCAAAAAGGCAATCACCGTCTGACGTAGCTACCCTCCCTGTCCTGTCTCCGACACCCGTGGCAAACTACCAATTGGATCCAGATTTTTCCCGGGGCGACTGACTACTGACAGGACAGATAGATGCTCCTACTATATCGTGGATCACATGCGAATTTTCTTTTCAAAAATGGAGGCCAGAGGCGATTAACGTAGATACACAGAGAATTGTACCTGCAGAGAATCCAAAATGTCATTTCTGACAAGAAAGCAAAAACAGACGATCACATCCCTTGAAATTATACACTTCTCCTGAATTTGGAAATATCTTCTTATAACAATAAAACGATTTATCTACACTGCTTTTAAGCAAGATCTTGATCCGATCATGTCAGAAATTCAGATAGCTAGCGTACCCCCATAAATCATGACTGGTAGAACAACAAAGTACTGCGTGTGTATCACGTGTGTAGTACTGTAGTCTGATATGTTTGCATTCTGATGAGAATGTAGGCGACGAGTAACAACACGACAACCTTTAAATTTCAGGTTAGTTGCAACTTGCAACCGTCAGAGAGAAACTCGTTTTTATTTTGTCAGAAAGGGACTACGGGCATGTACAATAGTTCTATCTTAGCAATGCCATGTATGATAAATAATGAGGTGGAGGAGAGAGAAATTATAAAAAAAGGCTTGTCTTCTCTTATTTGAGAGAAGGCAAGAGGTGATCTCTTAACACAATATGTCTCACCATATTTTTAGGAATATCTAGTTATTGGAGATAAGGCTAAGAGATGACCCATTGTAGAACATGTTTTTTTGTCATATCTAAATTACATGCAAGACTTAAGATAAGATTGTCTTATTAACCATTGTACATGCCCTACTACACGAATGAACTTTGACATCTTAACTACGCCGATCTTCTCGGGATGATCATTTTTTTTGCTGCTCCTAATGCAGCACTAAATTAAAGTTTATGGGCCTAGAGAAAGCGAAATAGTGTTGAGTATCAACATCATCCGCATTTACTTAACATCAAGGCGAGATAGCTAACGCTAAGCATATTTGGTTTGACTAAAGCTGATCAATTGTGTGGTCTGCAGATTGGATAGTTGCAGAGGATCCCAGGACCCGATGAAGGAGCACGAGTGTGGGCGCCCGCTGGGCCTCAAGTTCAACAATAAAACTGGGGAGTTGTACGTCGCAGATTCTTATTTTGGGCTGAGAGTGGTCAGCCCCGGGGATAACGTTTCAAGGCTGATTGGGCCTGGACAGCCTGGGAGCCCCTTCAGCTTCGCCAACGGCGTCGAGATTGACCAGGAAACTGGAGTTGTCTACTTCACCGAGACCAGCACGAGATTCCACAGAAGGTAACGCCATCCCCTTCAGTTCTTCTGCTTACTTTGGTGAAGTTTTAGGCATATTTTAAGTGCATGAATATCCACACGAATCAGGACAAATTCTCACATTCCAAACACACAAGCATCGTTATTTGTAGTACTACTAGTTAACCTAACGAGTGAGGCTTGTATTTCATTTGCAGGCAGTTCTTGAACATTGTCATATCCGGTGACGCCACTGGCAGATTGCTCAAATATGACCCTAACACCAAGGAGGTTCAAGTCTTGGTCGACGGCCTGGCATTCCCCAACGGCCTTCTCATGAGTGAAGACGGATCCCACCTTCTCCTCGCCAAGACCACAACTTGCAAGATCCACCGATACTGGCTCAAGACACCCAAGGCCTCAACCCTCGAGGAACTCGTGCAACTACCGGGCTTCCCAGACAACATCAAGGCGAGCCCGAGAGGCGGCTTCTGGGTCGGCCTCCATGGCAAGCGAGGTAAGATCGCCGAGTGGTCCACCTCTTTCCCGTGGTTGAGGAGGTTGGTCATGAAGCTGCCACCCCAACGCGTGCAGCGTGTCATGGCGTTCCTGAGCCGGTTTGGAAGTCAGGTGATTGCGTTGAGGGTCAGCAAGGAGGGGAAGGTGTTGGAAGAGGTAATCGTGCATGACGCGGCGAGGAAGATGTTTGGATCCATCAGTGAACTGGAGGAAAGGTGTTGGAAAATTAGACAAGTTCATGATTAATTCCAGTAAATAATTCATGACTAGAAGAGATACTAACATGCAAAAATCTAGCAAACTAGAAGAACAGCAAGACATGCATAACAGCAGCAAACACGTAACAGTAGCTATAGAAACAGACATGAACAAAGGATGTTAGACGTACTGATCGTTAGCTATTATGGGTGCGACAGTGTTGATGACGATGTTGGCGACGATCTGCTGCTGACGGCGATGAATACGACGATGAGTAGCACCGCCCGACTTGGACGGAAGACGACCCGTGATGAAGAATTTGAGCAGTCGCGCACAGCGCTTCCCAAAAACCTAATTCGTCCTCTCCCGGTGCAGGATCACAAAGACGAACGGTTCCGGAGACCTGCTCTCCCACGCGCCGATGCACGCCGGCGTTTGGGATGGAGTAGACTACGATGGCGGCGCAAGTTGTGAGATGAGGCAAAACCCTAGATGTTTTTCGGTGTATCTCTGGCCGCAGCCGGTAGCTGTATATATATTAGGACCAGAGGCGGTATTGTGTCGCGACCACAATCCCAAACCAACTCGGTTTCTAATTCGTATACTTACCGAACAAGAAATCAAAAAACTTGTCTGCCAAGACATAAAAATAAAACGGCAAAAGGAAGCTGCGCTCCTGCAAGGAGACGGACCGGATTTCGGCGGACCATTCACGCGCATGTCGCATGTACGCGCCGCCTCGCCTCGCCACGGCCCGGCCCGGCCCGGCCAGGCCAGGCCAGGCCAGGCCAGGCGAGGCGAGCGAGCGCGCGCGTGTGGTTTTCCCTTTCTCTTCTCATACATCACTTAGAGTGGTAGAGAGAACCCACTATATAAAGAGGTCCAACTCTTCTTCAACTTCCAAGGTGGGACTAAACTTAGCACCACCACTTGCCATTTTACACATGGGCTTTGAGATTTCAGAAATTGCTATGGGCCTAGCCCATTAATTCTAACAATCCCCCACCAGATCTCAAATACCTATTTAGAGATTTGCCTTCTCTCACCACTTGTTTAATATACCAGTGTTTCAGCAGAGACTGTTAAGTTGAACTTCTGCCTAGAACTTTAAGCTACATCCATTCACAACTTGACAATGGACTATGCCTTGAATTGCTAGTTTTGTGTGAACAGGTTTCACTCAAAGTCTTAACCAGTACCTGACCGCCAGTAGGCTACCCCGCGGTTTGGAGCTTATACGTCATACTCCCTGGTCTCTTCGTGAGTTTACTAGAGATCACCCAAATCCCATAGACTGCGACATTTACAGTTAGAACTCATATAGGTGTGTTCTTTCAAGACTGCTCTGTAGGATAGCATCTTTGCTAATTATAGCCAATAGAACCACATTAAGGCATGTTGCCAACCTGCCTGACAGATCTGAGCCTTACAGCTCTGAGAGTTTTGCATCTTCACTTGGAGATGATCATAAGTTATTACTCTCCTCAGTTAACCAATAGCTTGTTCTTCCCAGATCCTAATTCACGGGATCTCCGATCACAAAGGTTGGGTTACTACTATGGTGTAACATCTATGGGTCTCATACCCATCTCCCTCGATGCAATATCTATCACATTTCGTGATAGTCCCTTTGTAAAGGGATCTGCCAGGTTTTTGTCTGTTTGTATATACATAACAGTTATTACTCCGGAGTTTCTCAACTTCCTGACAGACTTCAAACGTCTTTTCACGTGTCTTGATGACTTTGCATTATCTTTAGAACTGTTCACATTAGCGATAACCGTTTGATTATCACAATTCATAAGAATAGCCGGTACAGGTTTCTCAACAACCGGCAAGTCCATCAAGAGCTCACGCAGCCATTCTGCCTCAACAGTAGCTGTGTCCAAAGCAGTTAATTCTGCTTCCATAGTTGACCTCGTCAATATGGTTTGCTTGCAAGACCTCCATGACACTGCGCCACCACCATGAGTAAATACATACCCACTTGTTGCGTAAAGTACATCAACATCGGAGATCCAATTTGAATCACCATATCCTTCTAGCACAGCAGGATGCCCTGAATAAGTAATTCCGTAACTCATAGTACCTCTCAGATAGCGCAAGACCCTTTCTAGTGCATGCCAATGATCATCACCCGGGTTGGACATGAACCTACTCAGTTTGCTCACAGCAAAAGAGATATCTGGTCTTGTAGCGCTAGCTAAGTACATGAGTGAACCGACAATTTGAGAGTATCTTAATTGATCTCTCGTTTCTTTCTTGTTCTTTCTGAGTGTCACGCTGGGATCATAAGGTGTTGGAGAAGACTTGCTATCCATAAAACCGAATCGGTTCAAGACCTTCTCAACATAGTGAGATTGTGTTAATGTAATCCCACTCTCATCCTTAATAAGTTTGATGTTTAGAATTACATCGGCTTCTCCCAGATCTTTCATGTCAAAACTTTTTGATAGAAAAAACTTGACCTCATTAATTGCATTAATGTTTGTACCAAAGATCAGTATGTCGTCCACATACAAACATAATATGACACTATTGCCCCCACCATGGCGATAGTAAACACACCTATCAGCCTCGTTAATGACAAATCCTGCAGAAGTCAAAGTTCTTTCAAACTTCTCATGCCATTGCTTAGGTGCCTGTTTCAGACCATACAAAGATTTTAACAACTTGCACACCTTTCTCTCTTCACCCTTTACCACAAACCCGTCAGGCTGATCCATATAGATCTCCTCTTCCAACTCTCCATTGAGAAAAGCTGTCTTTACATCCATTTGATGAATGATAAGACCATAAGAGGCAGCCAAGGAAAGTAACACTAGAATGGTGGTCATTCTAGCAACGGGTGAATAGGTGTCAAAGTAATCTTCGCCTTCTTTCTGAGTGTAGCCCTTGGCCACTAGCCGCGCCTTGTATTTATCAATAGTACCATCAGGCTTTAGCTTCTTTTTGAACACCCACTTACAGCCCACAGGTTTACAACCATATGGTCTATCAGTTAGTTCCCAAGTTCCATTAGAAAGAATTGAGTCCATCTCATTATGAACAGCTTCTTTCCAATCATCTACATCCGGAGATGCATATGCTTCTGCAATCGTCTTGGGTGTGTCGTCCACAAGGTATACAATGAAATCATCACCAAAGGATTTTGCAATCCTTTGTCTCTTGTTCCTTCTAGGAACTTCATTGTTATCCTTCTCAAGGACTTCCTCATGTGATTGTTCGAAATATTCATCAGTTGTACTAGATTCAGGAATTATCTCAGAAGAAAATCTAGCAATGCTATGCATATCTTTCATAGGAAATATGTTCTCAAAAAATGTTGCATCACGAGATTCCATTATAGTATCAACATGCATATCAGGTACTTCAGATTTTACCACTAAAAACCTATAAGCAATGCTCCGTTGAGCATACCCTAGAAAGACACAATCCACTGTCTATGGTCCAAGTTTGCGTTTCTTAGGAATAGGAATATTGACCTTTGCCAAACATCCCCAAGTGCGCAAATAAGAAAGTGATGGTTTTCTCCCAACCCACTCCTCATAAGGGGTTTTCTCTTTATTATTATTGGGAAATCTATTCAGGACATGACATGAAGTCAATAGAGCCTCCCCCCACCATGCCTTAGATAAACCAGCAGTGTCTAACATGGCATTCACCAAGTCAGTCAATGTGCGGTTTTTCCTCTCGGCCACTCCATTTGATTGAGGTGAATAGGGAGGCGTCCTCTCATGAATAATACCATGTTCCTCACAAAATTCATCAAAAACTTTTGGAAAATACTCTCCACCACGATCGGACCTAAGACGCTTGATCTTTCTCTCTAGTTGATTTTCAACTTCAGCTTTATAGATTTTAAAGTAGTCTAATGCTTCATCTTTAGTTTGCAACAAATAAACATAGCAAAATCTAGTCGCATCATCAATCAAAGTCATGAAATATCTCTTTCCACCTTTTGTCAACACACCATTCATCTCACAAAGATCAGAATGTATGAGTTCTAGAGGTGCCAAGTTTCTCTCCTCGGCAGCCTTATGAGGCTTTCGAGGTTGCTTAGATTGCACACAACTATGGCACTTAGAACCTTTGGCAACTGTGAAGTTCGGAATTAAACTCATGCTGGATAGCCGAGACATTAAACCAAAATTAATATGACATAAACGAGAGTGCCAAATACTTGCATCATCTTTAACACTAGCACAAATTTGGTTTATTGACTTATTGCAAAAATCTGAAAGAGAAAAGAGGAACAAGCCTCCGCACTCATAGCCTTTTCCTATAAATTGTCCAAATCTTGACACGGTTACTTTATTGGACTCTAAAACTACCTTAAATCCATCTCGACATAGAAGGGAGCCGCTAACTAGATTCTTGTTCATAGTAGGGACATGCTGCACGTTCCTTAGTTGCACGATCTTTCCCGAAGTAAACTTCAGATCCACCGTGCCAATGCCACGAACAGAAGCATGTGACCCATTCCCCATTAGGACGGAAGAATCCCTAGCGACCTGATAAGAAGTAAACAGGGAGATGTCAGCACACACATGAACGTTAGCACCCGAATCAATCCACCACGAAGATGATTGAAATACTGAAAGCACAATAGGTAAATTACCATACCCATCAGTATTGCTAGCGGTCACCATGTTGACAGTCTTGGAGCTTGTTTTCCCTCTGCAGTCTGCACGTTCAGGGCATTCCTTGGAAAAGTGTCCAGGCTTCCCACAGGCGTAGCACTCTAGCTCAGCCTTGTTGAACTTCTTCTTCTTGAAGGTAGTAGTCTTGGTAGGCTTGTTGGAAACAGGTTTGTTCTTCCCTTTGTTCTTGTTCTGTGGGTACCTCTACACCATGTTAGCAGTAGGCTGAACCTCACCTCCTTTTTCAGTGGTATCTTTAGCCCGAGCTTTTTCTTCAACATCAAGAGATGCAATCAGATTTTCAACTGATATCTCCTGTCTCTTATGCTTCAGAGTTGTGGCGAAATTACTCCATGAAGGAGGCAACTTTGCAATCATGCACCCAGCCACGAATTTGTCGGGTAGAACACATTTAAGGAGTTCAAGTTCCTTCACAATGCACTTTATCTCATGAGCTTGTTCAACCACAGAACGGTTATTGTCCATCTTGTAGTCATGAAAACTCTCCATGATGTACAGTTCACTGCCTGCATCTGTTGCACCGAATTTTGCATTCAGTGCATCCCACAGAATTTTTCCGTCGTTTATGTGCATGTACACATCACACAGACGGTCAGCAAGAACACTCAGAATGCAGCCCACAAACATAGTATTGGCTTCCTGGAATTTCCTCCGATCTTCGTCGGTCATTCCCTCTGGAGCACCAACACTAGCGTGGAAAACTTTCAGAGCAGTAAGCCAGAGCGTGGTCTTCACCTGCCACCACTTAAAGTGCACACCGGTAAACTTATCCGGCCTCAGTGCATCAGCGAATCCAGCCATAGTTAACTCAGGAAATTGCCTATAATTAGGTTTTTGGATTGTTGGAAAATTAGGCAAGTTCATGATTAATTCCAGTAAATAATTCATGACTAGAAGAGATACTAACATGCAAAAATCTAGCAAACTAGAAGAACAGCAAGACATGCATAACAGCAGCAAACACGTAACAGTAGCTGTAGAAACAGACATGAACAGAGGATGTTAGACGTACTGATCGTTAGCTATTATGGGTGCGACAATGTTGATGACGATGTTGGCGACGATCTGCTGCTGACGGCGATGAATACGACGATGAGTAGCACCGCCCGACTTGGACGGAAGACGACCCGTGATGACGAATTTGAGCAGTCGCGCACAGCGCTTCCCAAAAACCTAATTCGTCCTCTCCCGGTGCAGGATCGCAAAGACGAACGGTTCCGGAGACCTGCTCTCCCACGCGCCGATGCACGCCGGCGTTTGGGATGGAGTAGACTACGATGGCGGCGCAAGTTGTGAGATGAGGCAAAACCCTAGATGTTTTTCGGTGTATCTCTGGCCGCAGCCGGTAGCTGTATATATATTAGGACCAGAGGCGGTATTGTGTCGCGACCACAATCCCAAACCGACTCGGTTTCTAATTCGTATACTTACCGAACAAGAAATCAAAAAACTTGTCTGCCAAGACATAAAAATAAAACGGCAAAAGGAAGCTGCGCTCCTGCAAGGAGACGGACCGGATTTCGGCGGACCATTCACGCGCATGTTGCATGTACGCGCCGCCTCACCTCGCCTCGCCTCGCCACGGCCCGGCCAGGCCAGGCCAGACCAGGCGAGGCGAGGCGAGCGAGCGCGCGCGTGTGGTTTTCCCTTTCTCTTCTCATACATCACTTAGAGTGGTAGAGAGAACCCACTATATAAAGAGGTCCAACTCTTCTTCAACTTCCAAGGTGGGACTAAACTTAGCACCACCACTTGCCATTTTACACATGGGCTTTGAGATTTCAGAAATTGCTACGGGCCTAGCCCATTAATTCTAACAATCCCCCACCAGATCTCAAATACCTATTTAGAGATTTGCCTTCTCTCACCACTTGTTTAATATACCAGTGTTTCAGCAGAGACTGTTAAGTTGAACTTCTGCCTAGAACTTTAAGCTACATCCATTCACAACTTGACAATGGACTATGCCTTGAATTGCTAGTTTTGTGTGAACAGGTTTCACTCAAAGTCTTAACCAGTACCTGACCGCCAGTAGGCTACCCCGCGGTTTGGAGCTTATACGTCATACTCCCTGGTCTCTTCGTGAGTTTACTAGAGATCACCCAAATCTCATAGACTGCGACGTTTACAGTCAGAACTCATATAGGTGTGTTCTTTCAAGACTGCTCTGTAGGATAGCATCTTTGCTAATTATAGCCAATAGAACCACATTAAGGCATGTTGCCAACCTGCCTTACAGATCTGAGCCTTACAGCTCTGAGAGTTTTGCATCTTCACTTGGAGACGATCATAAGTTATTACTCTCCTCAGTTAACCAATAGCTTGTTCTTCCCAGATCCTAATTCACGGGATCTCCGATCACAAAGGTTGGGTTACTACTATGGTGTAACATCTATGGGTCTCATACCCATCTCCCTCGATGCAATATCTATCACATTTCGTGATAGTCCCTTTGTAAAGGGATCTGCCAGGTTTTTGTCTGTTTGTATATACGTAACAGTTATTACTCCGGAGTTTCTCAACTTCCTGACAGACTTCAAATGTCTTTTCACGTGTCTTGATGACTTTGCATTATCTTTAGAACTGTTCACTTTAGCAATAACCGTTTGATTATCACAATTCATAAGAATAGCCGGTACAGGTTTTTCAACAACCGGCAAGTCCATCAAGAGCTCACGCAGCCATTCTGCCTCAACAGTAGCTGTGTCCAAAGCAGTTAATTCTGCTTCCATAGTTGACCTCGTCAATATGGTTTGCTTGCAAGACCTCCATGACACTGCGCCACCACCATGAGTAAATACATACCCACTTGTTGCGTAAAGTACATCAACATCGGAGATCCAATTTGAATCACTATATCCTTCTAGCACAGCAGGATGCCCTGAATAAGTAATTCCGTAACTCATAGTATCTCTCAGATAGCGCAAGACCCTTTCTAGTGCATGCCAATGATCATCACCCGGGTTGGACATGAACCTACTCAGTTTGCTCACAGCAAAAGAGATATCTGGTCTTGTAGCGCTAGCTAAGTACATGAGTGAACCGACAATTTGAGAGTATCTTAATTGATCTCTCGTTTCTTTCTTGTTCTTTCTGAGTGTCACGCTGGGATCATAAGGTGTTGGAGAAGACTTGCTATCCATAAAACCGAATCGGTTCAAGACCTTCTCAACATAGTGAGATTGTGTTAATGTAATCCCACTCTCATCCTTAATAAGTTTGATGTTTAGAATTACATCGGCTTCTCCCAGATCTTTCATGTCAAAACTTTTTGATAGAAAAAACTTGACCTCATTAATTGCATTAATGTTTGTACCAAAGATCAGTATGTCGTCCACATACAAACATAATATGACACTATTGCCCCCACCATGGCGATAGTAAACACACCTATCAGCCTCGTTAATGACAAATCCTGCAGAAGTCAAAGTTCTTTCAAACTTCTCATGCCATTGCTTAGGTGCCTGTTTCAGACCATACAAAGATTTTAACAACTTGCACACCTTTCTCTCTTCACCCTTTACCACAAACCCGTCAGGCTGATCCATATAGATCTCCTCTTCCAACTCTCCATTGAGAAAAGCTGTCTTTACATCCATTTGATGAATGATAAGACCATAAGAGGCAGCCAAGGAAAGTAACACTCGAATGGTGGTCATTTTAGCAACGGGTGAATAGGTGTCAAAGTAATCTTCGCCTTCTTTCTGAGTGTAGCCCTTGGCCACTAGCCACGCCTTGTATTTATCAATAGTACCATCAGGTTTAGCTTCTTTTTGAACACCCACTTACAGCCCACAGGTTTACAACCATATGGTCTATCAGTTAGTTCCCAAGTTCCATTAGAAAGAATTGAGTCCATCTCATTATGAACAGCTTCTTTCCAATCATCTACATCCGGAGATGCATATGCTTCTGCAATCGTCTTGGGTGTGTCGTCCACAAGGTATACAATGAAATCATCACCAAAGGATTTTGCAATCCTTTGTCTCTTGTTCCTTCTAGGAACTTCATTGTTATCCTTCTCAAGGACTTCCTCATGTGATTGTTCGAAATATTCATCAGTTGTACTAGATTCAGGAATTATCTCAGAATAAAATCTAGCAATGCTATGCATATCTTTCATAGGAAATATGTTCTCAAAAAATGTTGCATCACGAGATTCCATTATAGTATCAACATGCATATCAGGTACTTCAGATTTTACCACTAAAAACCTATAAGCAATGCTCCGTTGAGCATACCCTAGAAAGACACAATCCACTGTCTTTGGTCCAAGTTTGCGTTTCTTAGGAATAGGAATATTGACCTTTGCCCAACATCCCCAAGTGCACAAATAAGAAAGTGATGGTTTTCTCCCAACCCACTCCTCATAAGGGGTTTTCTCTTTATTATTATTGGGAACTCTATTCAGGACATGACATGAAGTCAATAGAGCCTCCCCCCACCATGCCTTAGATAAACCAGCAGTGTCTAACATGGCATTCACCAAGTCAGTCAATGTGCGGTTTTTCCTCTCGGCCACTCCATTTGATTGAGGTGAATAGGGAGGCGTCCTCTCATGAATAATACCATGTTCCTCACAAAATTCATCAAAAACTTTTGGAAAATACTCTCCACCACGATCGGACCTAAGACGCTTGATCTTTCTCTCTAGTTGATTTTCAACTTCAGCTTTATAGATTTTAAAGTAGTCTAATGCTTCATCTTTAGTTTGCAACAAATAAACATAGCAAAATCTAGTCGCATCATCAATCAAAGTCATGAAATATCTCTTTCCACCTTTTGTCAACACACCATTCATCTCACAAAGATCAGAATGTATGAGTTCTAGAGGTGCCAAGTTTCTCTCCTCGGCAGCCTCATGAGGCTTTCGAGGTTGCTTAGATTGCACACAACTATGGAACTTAGAACCTTTGGCAATTGTGAAGTTTGGAATTAAACTCATGCTGGATAGCCGAGACATTAAACCAAAATTAATATGACATAAACGAGAGTGCCAAATACTTGCATCATCTTTAACACTAGCACAAATTTGGTTTATTGACTTATTGCAAAAATCTGAAAGAGAAAAGCGGAACAAGCCTCCGCACTCATAGCCTTTTCCTATAAATTGTCCAAATCTTGACACGATTACTTTATTGGACTCTAAAACTACCTTAAATCCATCTCGACATAGAAGGGAGCCGCTAACTAGATTCTTGTTCATAGTAGGGACATGCTGCACGTTCCTTAGTTGCACGATCTTTCCCGAAGTAAACTTCAGATCCACCGTGCCAATGCCACGAACAGAAGCATGTGACCCATTCCCCATTAGGACGGAAGAATCCCTTGCGACCTGATAAGAAGCAAACAGGGAGATGTCAGCACACACATGAACGTTAGCACCCGAATCAATCCACCACGAAGATGATTGAAATACTGAAAGCACAATAGGTAAATTACCATACCCATAAGTATTGCTAGCGGTCACCATGTTGACAGTCTTGGAGCTTGTTTTCCCTCTGCGGTCTGCACGTTCAGGGCATTCCTTGGAAAAGTGTCCAGGCTTCCCACAGGCGTAGCACTCTAGCTCAGCCTTGTTGAACTTCTTCTTCTTGAAGGTAGTAGTCTTGGTAGGCTTGGTGGAAACAGGTTTGTTCTTCCCTTTGTTCTTGTTCTGTGGGTACCTCTGCACCATGTTAGCAGTAGGCTGAACCTCACCTCCTTTTTCAGTGGTATCTTTAGCCCGAGCTTTTTCTTCAACATCAAGAGATGCAATCAGATTTTCAACTGATATCTCCTGTCTCTTATGCTTCAGAGTTGTGGCGAAATTCCTCCATGAAGGAGGCAACTTTGCAATCATGCACCCAGCCACGAATTTGTCGGGTAGAACACATTTAAGGAGTTCAAGTTCCTTCACAATGCACTGTATCTCATGAGCTTGTTCAACCACAGAACGGTTATTGTCCATCTTGTAGTCATGAAAACTCTCCATGATGTACAGTTCACTGCCTGCATCTGTTGCACCGAATTTTGCATTCAGTGCATCCCACAGAATTTTTCCGTCGTTTATGTGCATGTACACATCACACAGACGGTCAGCAAGAACACTCAGAATGCATCCCACAAACATAGTATTGGCTTCCTGGAATTTTCTCCGATCTTCGTCGGTCATTCCCTCTGGAGCACCAACACTAGCGTGGAAAACTTTCAGAGCAGTAAGCCAGAGCGTGGTCTTCACCTGCCACCTCTTAAAGTGCACACCGGTAAACTTATCCGGCCTCAGTGCATCAGCGAATCCAGCCATAGTTAACTCAGGAAATTGCCTATAATTAGGTTTTTGGATTGTTGGAAAATTAGGCAAGTTCATGATTAATTCCAGTAAATAATTCATGACTAGAAGAGATACTAACATGCAAAAATCTAGCAAACTAGAAGAACAACAAGACATGCATAACAGCAGCAAACACGTAACAGTAGCTGTAGAAACAGACATGAACAGAGGATGTTAGACGTACTGATCGTTAGCTATTATGGGTGCGACAGTGTTGATGATGATGTTGGCGACGATCTGCTGCTGACGGCGATGAATACGATGATGAGTAGCACCGCCCGACTTGGACGGAAGACGACCCGTGATGACGAATTTGAGCAGTCGCGCACAGCGCTTCCCAAAAACCTAATTCGTCCTCTCCCGGTGCAGGATCGCAAAGACGAACGGTTCCGGAGACCTGCTCTCCCACGCGCCGATGCACGCCGGCGTTTGGGATGGAGTAGACTACGATGGCGGCGTAAGTTGTGAGATGAGGCAAAACCCTAGATGTTTTTCGGTGTATCTCTGGCCGCAGCCGGTAGCTGTATATATATTAGGACCAGAGGCGGTATTGTGTCGCGACCACAATCCCAAACGGACTCGGTTTCTAATTCGTATACTTACCGAACAAGAAATCAAAAAACTTGTCTGCCAAGACATAAAAATAGAACGGCAAAAGGAAGCTGCGCTCCTGCAAGGAGACGGACCGGATTTCGGCGGACCATTCACGCGCATGTCGCATGTACGCGCCGCCTCGCCTCGCCTCGCCTCGCCACGGCCCGGCCAGGCCAGGCCAGGCCAGGCGAGGCGAGCGAGCGCGCGCGTGGTTTTCCCTTTCTCTTCTCATACATCACTTAGAGTGGTAGAGAGAACCCACTATATAAAGAGGTCCAACTCTTCTTCAACTTCCAAGGTGGGACTAAACTTAGCACCACCACTTGCCATTTTACACATGGGCTTTGAGATTTCAGAAATTGCTATGGGCCTAGCCCATTAATTCTAACAATCCCCCACCAGATCTCAAATACCTATTTAGAGATTTGCCTTCTCTCACCACTTGTTTAATATACCAGTGTTTCAGCAGAGACTGTTAGGTTGAACTTCTGCCTAGAACTTTAAGCTACATCCATTCACAACTTGACAGTGGACTATGCCTTGAATTGCTAGTTTTGTGTGAACAGGTTTCACTCAAAGTCTTAACCAGTACCTGACCGCCAGTAGGCTACCCCGCGGTTTGGAGCTTATACGTCATACTCCCTGGTCTCTTCGTGAGTTTACTAGAGATCACCCAAATCTCATAGACTGCGACGTTTACAGTCAGAACTCATATAGGTGTGTTCTTTCAAGACTGCTCTGTAGGATAGCATCTTTGCTAATTATAGCCAATAGAACCACATTAAGGCATGTTGCCAACCTGCCTTACAGATCTGAGCCTTACAGCTCTGAGAGTTTTGCATCTTCACTTGGAGACGATCATAAGTTATTACTCTCCTCAGTTAACCAATAGCTTGTTCTTCCCAGATCCTAATTCACGGGATCTCCGATCACAAAGGTTGGGTTACTACTATGGTGTAACATCTATGGGTCTCATACCCATCTCCCTCGATGCAATATCTATCACATTTCGTGATAGTCCCTTTGTAAAGGGATCTGCCATGTTTTTGTCTGTTTGTATATACGTAACAGTTATTACTCCGGAGTTTCTCAACTTCCTGACAGACTTCAAACGTCTTTTCACGTGTCTTGATGACTTTGCATTATCTTTAGAACTGTTCACTTTAGCGATAACCGTTTGATTATCACAATTCATAAGAATAGCCGGTACAGGTTTTTCAACAACCGGCAAGTCCATCAAGAGCTCACGCAGCCATTCTGCCTCAACAGTAGCTGTGTCCAAAGCAGTTAATTCTGCTTCCATAGTTGACCTCGTCAATATGGTTTGCTTGCAAGACCTCCATGACACTGCGCCACCACCATGAGTAAATACATACCCACTTGTTGAGTAAAGTACATCAACATCGAAGATCCAATTTGAATCACTATATCCTTCTAGCATAGCAGGATGCCCTGAATAAGTAATTCCGTAACTCATAGTACCTCTCAGATAGCGCAAGACCCTTTCTAGTGCATGCCAATGATCATCACCCGGGTTGGACATGAACCTACTCAGTTTGCTCACAGCAAAAGAGATATCTGGTCTTGTAGCGCTAGCTAAGTACATGAGTGAACCGACAATTTGAGAGTATCTTAATTGATCTCTCGTTTCTTTCTTGTTCTTTCTGAGTGTCACGCTGGGATCATAAGGTGTTTGAAAAGACTTGCTATCCATAAAACCGAATCGGTTCAAGACCTTCTCAACATAGTGAGATTGCGTTAATGTAATCCCACTCTCATCCTTAATAAGTTTGATGTTTAGAATTACATCGGCTTCTCCCGGATCTTTCATGTCAAAACTTTTTGATAGAAAAAACTTGACCTCATTAATTGCATTAATGTTTGTACCAAAGATCAGTATGTCGTCCACATACAAACATAATATGACACTATTGCCCCCACCATGGCGATAGTAAACACACCTATTAGCCTCGTTAATGACAAATCCTGCAGAAGTCAAAGTTCTTTCAAACTTCTCATGCCATTGCTTAGGTGCCTGTTTCAGACCATACAAAGATTTTAACAACTTGCACACCTTTCTCTCTTCACCCTTTACCACAAACCCGTCAGGCTGATCCATATAGATCTCCTCTTCCAACTCTCCATTGAGAAAAGCTGCCTTTACATCCATTTGATGAATGATAAGACCATAAGAGGCAGCCAAGGAAAGTAACACTCGAATGGTGGTCATTCTAGCAACGGGTGAATAGGTGTCAAAGTAATCTTCTCCTTCTTTCTGAGTGTAGCCCTTGGCCACTAGCCGCGCCTTGTATTTATCAATAGTACCATCAGGCTTTAGCTTCTTTTTGAACACCCACTTACAGCCCACAGGTTTACAACCATATGGTCTATCAGTTAGTTCCCAAGTTCCATTAGAAAGAATTGAGTCCATCTCATTATGAACAGCTTCTTTCCAATCATCTACATCCGGAGATGCATATGCTTCTGCAATCGTCTTGGGTATGTCGTCCACAAGGTATACAATGAAATCATCACCAAAGGATTTTGCAATCCTTTGTCTCTTGTTCCTTCTAGGAACTTCATTGTTATCCTTCTCAAGGACTTCCTCATGTGATTGTTCGAAATATTCATCAGTTGTACTAGATTCAGGAATTATCTCAGAATAAAATCTAGCAATGCTATGCATATCTTTCATAGGAAATATGTTCTCAAAAAATGTTGCATCATGAGATTCCATTATAGTATCAACATGCATATCAGGTACTTCAGATTTTACCACTAAAAACCTATAAGCAATGCTCCGTTGAGCATACCCTAGAAAGACACAATCCACTGTCTTTGGTCCAAGTTTGCGTTTCTTAGGAATAGGAATATTGACCTTTGCCAAACATCCCCAAGTGCGCAAATAAGAAAGTGATGGTTTTCTCCCAACCCACTCCTCATAAGGGGTTTTCTCTTTATTATTATTGGGAACTCTATTCAGGACATGACATGAAGTCAATAGAGCCTCCCCCCACCATGCCTTAGATAAACCAGCAGTGTCTAACATGGCATTCACCAAGTCAGTCAATGTGCGGTTTTTCCTCTCGGCAACTCCATTTGATTGAGGTGAATAGGGAGGCATCCTCTCATGAATAATACCATGTTCCTCACAAAATTCATCAAAAACTTTTGGAAAATACTCTCCACCACGATCGGACCTAAGACGCTTGATCTTTCTCTCTAGTTGATTTTCAACTTCAGCTTTATAGATTTTAAAGTAGTCTAATGCTTCATCTTTAGTTTGCAACAAATAAACATAGCAAAATCTAGTCGCATCATCAATCAAAGTCATGAAATATCTCTTTCCACCTTTTGTCAACACACCATTCATCTCACAAAGATCAGAATGTATGAGTTCTAGAGGTGCCAAGTTTCTCTCCTCGGCAGCCTCATGAGGCTTTCGAGGTTGCTTAGATTGCACACAACTATGGAACTTAGAACCTTTGGCAATTGTGAAGTTTGGAATTAAACTCATGCTGGATAGCCGAGACATTAAACCAAAATTAATATGACATAAACGAGAGTGCCAAATACTTGCATCATCTTTAACACTAGCACAAATTTGGTTTATTGACTTATTGCAAAAATCTGAAAGAGAAAAGCGGAACAAGCCTCCGCACTCATAGCCTTTTCCTATAAATTGTCCAAATCTTGACACGATTACTTTATTGGACTCTAAAACTACCTTAAATCCATCTCGACATAGAAGGGAGCCGCTAACTAGATTCTTGTTCATAGTAGGGACATGCTGCACGTTCCTTAGTTGCACGATCTTTCCCGAAGTAAACTTCAGATCCACCGTGCCAATGCCACGAACAGAAGCATGTGACCCATTCCCCATTAGGACGGAAGAATCCCTTGCGACCTGATAAGAAGCAAACAGGGAGATGTCAGCACACACATGAACGTTAGCACCCGAATCAATCCACCACGAAGATGATTGAAATACTGAAAGCACAATAGGTAAATTACCATACCCAT
>NC_041388.1:508400799-508401228 GCF_002162155.2 Triticum dicoccoides
CCGCGGTTTGGAGCTTATACGTCATACTCCCTGGTCTCTTCGTGAGTTTACTAGAGATCACCCAAATCTCATAGACTGCGACGTTTACAGTCAGAACTCATATAGGTGTGTTCTTTCAAGACTGCTCTGTAGGATAGCATCTTTGCTAATTATAGCCAATAGAACCACATTAAGGCATGTTGCCAACCTGCCTTACAGATCTGAGCCTTACAGCTCTGAGAGTTTTGCATCTTCACTTGGAGACGATCATAAGTTATTACTCTCCTCAGTTAACCAATAGCTTGTTCTTCCCAGATCCTAATTCACGGGATCTCCGATCACAAAGGTTGGGTTACTACTATGGTGTAACATCTATGGGTCTCATACCCATCTCCCTCGATGCAATATCTATCACATTTCGTGATAGTCCCTTTGTAAAGGGATCTGCCA